>NC_088298.1:12653272-12824222 GCF_032854445.1 Liolophura sinensis | reverse complement strand
AATATATTGTTGATGACGCAGTTCCCAAAGTGTTACACAGAGTCATACTTACGTCCTTCCTAAATGTAAACAGTAGTCAACACACACTGGCACCACGGTCTGGGGAGAAAAAAGATGTCAAAGATGAGCCAGTGACAACACGACTCTCATTTAGGCTCCGCATATAAAGTTAGGTGGTACAGCATTGAATCGTACAATGTCCATGTGCCGGTATGGACTTTCCACATCACTGCATGCTCATTAACGTAGTAAGCACTATTTATTTTCTATGTGATTGTTGCAGAAACACTGAGTAAACCATGAGTTTACTGACCAACTTACCCACATGTGACATACGTGACATACGTGACATGCGTGACATACGTGACATGCGTGTATGCCCATATACATATATATTATCCCATATATTGGTGGAAGGGTAATGGTCTTCAACACAAATGGCCACGCTAGCAGCATTGGCCAATTTTTTGTCACAAAGGCACAACAAGCAGAGAGGAGAGCCGGAAAATCAACACATTTCCAGGCAAAGACCGTTTTTAAAACTCTTTTTTTGTCCTAGCAATTGAAAACAGGCAAGCATTCCAGTGAACCACTAGAACATTGCCTGCTCCCTGATAAAGCACTGTTCATAACCTAATGTCTGTTATTATACACAGGCCTTCTCAGTTTTCCAGTTGTATAGTGACTTTCTTTAATGAATAATTTAATGAACATGTCGACTGCATTTAATTCAAGTTCAAAATACAGGTAGAATGATAAACACCGTTAGGCTTGACAGTCTCAATCAACAGAAGTATACGTACTGTTATAATGTAATCAATCTGACTATACAGCTTGCGACATACTACTTGTAAGATCACCACTTGTACAGGCCAAGCCTACATGTAATATGATGGCCGTTGTTTGTTCAGAAAGGGATGAAAGTTGCATTTTGTGGTTGAAATAAACCAGTGATTAAACAATACACATGTGTAAGATTTCTGCTAGATATAATTTGCATCAGATAACATTGTTCCTTTCATATTTTAACTGTGTTTGTTTATTTACTTATCTGATTGGTGTTTTACGCCGTACTCAAGAATATTTCACTTATACGACTGCGGCCAGCATTATGGTGGGTGGAAACCAGGCAGAGCCTCAGGAGAAACCATGACCCTCCGCAGGTTGCTGGCAGGCCTTCCCACGTACGGTCGGAGAGGAAGCCAGCATGAGCTGGACTGAAGTGCATCCCTTACCACAATGCATCAAGTGTACAGTGTACCATACACTGTAATCAGTGATCATCCTAAAGTGCCACAGTAAATGTAAAAAATATATTATTCCTACTATGGGTGTGTTATGACAGTTTTACAATAAGTAAGGTGGACAGGGCTATTATTTTAAGCCAAATGCACACACAATGTAGCTGGAGACTGAATTTTTTTTTTTTTTTGAAGTCCACTTAAATGATGTGACATCTTTGCCACAAAAAAACTGTCCCCAAAACATCATATATGTACATTTCTTTAGAATGTTTGCTGAACTTTAAAGTATTTCAAGACGGATACAATATAATTGTCTTCCTGAGCCTCATCTATCAGAAGTGATGTTTTTGTCACTTTACATTCAAACTCAGAAGTTTAAGAACTCTATTTGTCTAAAAAACATTTTGAAAATTGTTATTTTCTATGAAATCATCTCTGAAGAACACATACCTTATGATCATTGTAGTAGGTATTGCACTGACAATACAGTTACCTAAATAACTGTGTCTGCCATGCGCACATCATGTGAGCATCTTGCGACATGTGCGCATTGTGTGTACAAGATGCCTGCAATAGTCAGCTCTGCCATAGTCATGCACCACAGGGCATGATTGGGTTTAGCACGTTAGCACAATGCACTGACTCAGGAGCCTCTCACCAATGCAGTCGCTGTGAGTTCAAGTCCAGCTCATGCTGGCTTCCTCTCCGGCCTTACATGGGAAGGTCCTTCAGCAACCTACGGATGGTCGTGGGTTTCCCCCCGGGTTCAGCCTGGTTTCCACCCACCATAATGCTGGCCACCGTCCTATAAGTGAAATATTCTTGAGTGCGGCGTAAAACACCAATCAAATAAATAATTCAGGGCATGATGACATATATGTTCATTCTGGGAACAATCACAAATTCCCACGCTTTTCTAAAGAATCACATGAGATGTGTTAAGTACAATGTAACAAATAATCTATGCCTTTGTTACTTATAACAGACACAGCAATTCTTAATCTTATGAACGAAACTTTGTCGATGTAATTAGTAAAAAAAATATGAATGAAGATTCACCGTACAGACAACTGAAAACTATGTGTAAAAATCTTCCACTTAATTTTTCAGATTCTTTAAAGAATGTTGAAAGGCATTTCTAATACTTGAATACTATAGTGGGCTTTATGAGCCACACTGACAGAATCTAGGAACTCTGAAGGAATATTTGGGAACATTATTATTTATTATGATTTCAGTAAAAAGAGTTATTTCAACATTCAACACTGATAGTTTGTTCCAATAAGCCCACCTTAGAATTCAAATGTTTCAAACGCCTTTAACTCTTCTCACAAACATGTAAAAACAATAAATGAAAGTAAATTTATGCATAGTTTTAAGTGGTCTAATTAGTGATGCCTACTTCAATTTTCAGAGGTCTTTTCCTTTAATCTGCCAGACAGAATACTGCACCAACCAGTTAAAAAACTTGATATTTGTAGACAATGCCATTTTGACCATTAATGCAGCTCTTAGAAATTAATCAGAAAACTGTTTTGAACAGTGTGACATGCGTAGGTACCAACCTACTTTTGAAAGGGAAACACACACACTTGTTACATGAACATATGGTCAATCTTCCTGTGACAATGACATCACAACTGCTATCACCGAGGACGCAAGCAATTTGTATGCACAAAGGGGAAACTAACATGACACGTTTGGTCTTTGATTTTTTTTTCAGGAATGCACAAATTTCTACAGCTCTTAGGACAATGAATGGCCGTGAAAGTCTCCAGGAGCTAACTCCTTTAAGTTCATATCATTTTCCAGGAATAACAGGAGTTTTTCATGGAGTGTAAGAAGCCAGTAATGTTGCAGCCTTACCTGGTAATATTCTTCAAGTTCCTCAACCTTCCCCTGATCAGGACAAAACTGTGTCATAGACAAGTCTACAAACTCAAATAGCAGGTCCAGCATCTGCACAGAGAACATCGGTGTCAAATACAATTAGATCTAGTACTGAAGAGTGCACCTGGAGGAGACACCTGATTGCAACAACATAAGTACATAAACATTCACCTTAACAAGGATTCTAACAAAAAAGGGAGACAAAGAATTTTTGTAACTTATTTCTAATTAACACACATGTATGGTATCAACAATGGATTCATTTATTTGATTAATATTTTATGCAGTATTTAAGAATATTTCACTTATATGAGGACGGCCAGCATTATGATGGGAGGAAACCGGGCAGAGCCCAGGGAATCATCCGCAGGCATCAACGATGGAGCATCCCCTCATGTTAACCTGAACTGAACACATGCAGAACTTTTTCAAGGTATCAACCTATTATGACGTTTTCCATTGATTCCAATACACATAGGAGGATAAGTCGTAAAGTTTTACGTAATTTATGGCAATCATTATGCATGCAGTGCATCCAAAATTGTGCTCTAATAGTATACACAACCTGAGTTCAATACATACGTGTATATGCACACCTTTTCAGATACCACCGTTAACATTTACCTTAACACTGCATTAACTGTTACAGGATGCCACGCTCAAGGGATGACATCTTGGCATAATATACATTCTGTTCATTCAGACTGCCCACTGATTTCTGGGTTTTCAGACTGCTGTCAGAATTTGGTTTTGCAGTATCATAAGGTGGAAAGTATTCAGTACTGATTGGTGGAGCATGTATTATTAATTATTTTGGGATTCCAAAGATTGTGTATAATAAATATGGGAAATACTTTTTTCCATAACCCAGAGTTCTATGTGTACCTCATTGCAAAATGTGTTTTTCATCTCTATTTTATGTCCGAGTATGGTACCTACAGGTAAATATAATGACTTGCTCAAGCGGATCAAATTTTAACTTCGTTTGACCTGACATGCCCTTTAAGTATGGAAGGGACTGTCACTTTAAACTTTTCAGGCATGACAGACATAAACTTATGACATGATCACCTGTCCTTTCTATATCATCTACAAATAATAAGACTCAGACTCTGAGAATAAAGTTTAAGCTTAACAGCTTCTGGAAATACTGTATTTACTCTTAAATTGTCCGCCCAAAAAGTGCATCATCAGAAGCAAAATAAAGACCACATAATATTACTTCTGGAACTGAATATTACTTCTGTCACTGAATATTACATCTGTCACTGAATATTACTTCTGTCACTGAACATTACTTCTGTCACTGAATATTACTTCTGTCACTGAACATTACTTCTGTCACTGAATATTACTTCTGTCACTGAACATTACTTCTGTCACTGAACATTACTTCTGGTACTGAATATTACTTCTGGTACTGAATATTACTTCTGGCACTGAATATTACTTCTGGCACTGAACATTACTTCTGTCACTGAATATTACTTCTGGCACTGAACATTACTTCTGGCACTGAACATTACTTCTGGTACTGAATATTACTTCTGTCACTGAACATTACTTCTGTCACTGAACATTACTTCTGGTACTGAATATTACTTCTGTCACTGAATATTACATCTGTCACTGAATATTACTTCTGTCACTGAACATTACTTCTGTCACTGAATATTACTTCTGTCACTGAACATTACTTCTGTCACTGAATATTACTTTTGGCACTGAACATTACTTCTGTCACTGAACATTACTTCTGGTACTGAATATTACTTCTGGCACAGAATATTACTTCTGGCACAGAATATTACATCTGTCTCAGAATATTACTTCTGGCACTGAACATTACTTCTGTCACTGAATATTACTTCTGGCACTGAACATTACTTCTCTCACTGAATATTACTTCTGGCACAGAATATTACTTCTGGTACTGAATATTACTTCTGGCACAGAATATTACTTCTGGCACAGAATATTACATCTGGCTCAGAATATTACTTCTGGTACTGAATATTACTTCTGGCACTGAACATTACTTCTGTCACTGAATATTACTTCTGGCACTGAACATTACTTCTGTCACTGAATATTACTTCTGGCACTGAACATTACTTCTGGCACTGAACATTACTTCTGGTACTGAATATTACTTCTGGCACTGAATATTACTTCTGGTACTAAATATTACTTCTGGCACTGAACATTACTTCTGTCACTGAACATTACTTCTGGCACTGAACATTACTTCTGTCACTGAATATTACTTCTGGCACTGAACATTACTTCTGGCACTGAACATTACTTCTGGTACTGAATATTACTTCTGGCACTGAACATTACTTCTGTCACTGAATATTACTTCTGGCACTGAACATTACTTCTGTCACTGAATATTACTTCTGGCACTGAACATTACTTCTGGCACTGAACATTACTTCTGGTACTGAATATTACTTCTGGCACTGAACATTACTTCTGGCACTGAACATTACTTCTGTCACTGAACATTACTTCTGTCACTGAATATTACTTCTGGCACAGAATATTACTTCTGGCACAGAATATTACTTCTGGCACAGAATATTACTTCTGGTACTGAATATTACTTCTGGCACAGAATATTACTTCTGGCACAGAATATTACATCTGGCTCAGAATATTACTTCTGGTACTGAATATTACTTCTTAATTGAATAATACTTCTCGTACAGGCCTCCATGGCTCAGTTGGTTAGAGCGCTATCGCAGCGTAATAACCCAGGAGTCTCTCACCAATGCAGTCGCTGTGAGTTCAAGCCCAGCTCATGCTGTCTTCCTCTCCAGCCGTACGTGGGAAGGTCTGGCAGCAACCTGCGGATAGTCATGGGTTTCCCCCGGGCTCTGCCCGGTTTCCACCCACCATAATGCTGGCCGCCGTCGTATAAGTGAAATATTCTTCAGTACGGCGTAAAACACCAATCAAATAAATAAATACATGTAAATAAATCGTACAGAAACTGAGATTGGCAGTAGGATATCACGCCAGCTTCCACAGAAACCTCAAAACACCATTCTATGGCAAACTGAATTCACAGAATCAACCTTTTACACTTGTATTCACACAAGAATTCACACAAATTCCCATAATAATAAACTTTACATTGGTACACAGTGTGCCTATTACAGGCTTTCTCACCAACTCTGCAATTGTTTCCCTTTTCTTCTGTGGTGAGCCTGACAGTCCAAGAACCGCTTTTGCTCGACCCTCATAAAACGACAGCGCTAAGGCCAGGGCATCCCGATAGCGATTCTGCTTCACCAAGACATCGATCCGCTGAGGATATAGGAAAGGCAGCATTATGGGAAACCTTCCACTGTTATACACATGATGATCAAACATCAGAAAATGTAATCCCCTATGATCGAGCCACCGTTGACCTTGTGACGTCATGACAGTACATACACCTTGCAGGTATGTCGGGCTTTTCTTTGTGAACAACACAGACCACAAGGGACAATCGCTGTCTGATACATAAGGCTACAGGGCAGCCCTCTAGCTCAGTTGACAACTCACCTAAAGGCAGTTGTATGTGTGGGACACGCCGCTGCATGTTGTAATTTAAATCCTGTGAGGGGAAACTAGACAAGCCTTACAGACACGAGGTGTGAGGAATAGACGAGGTGTACACCCCATCTATTTTATCTGAGGTGCACTGTACCTCAAGTATCTCAAATGTACCTCAAGAACCTTTTAAAAAAAATCAATACTTAGACATAGTACCTCAGGTACACCTTAGAAACTTTGAAAGTTAAAAAATGTCAATGATGTACCTCAGGTACATCTTAGAACCTCTGAGTTTTTGATTATAATTTGGTGGTCAGGTACCACAGGCACATCTCTGCCTGAGATCAGGTTTACATTTTACTTCAGAAAAAATGGTGAGTACAAAATTACAAATTATGCACATTTGTAGTCAAGATTTTAGAGATAAAACAACATTGGTTGGACTGGCCAATTTCAGTACTTCATAAAAAGTCTACAAAGAATAATACTCTCACAATATACCTACATAAACAGCATCGGACTTTCATTGTGCTAATTAAGAGGGGTAACTATAGTTAAGTCATACATGTAATATAGCTTCTGGAAAAGCATGGGTAATACATGGATCTGTCCCTGCTTTTCAATACATGATCCAAGCAAGTCTTCCCAGTATGGCGTCCCCCGACCAGGGCTCTGCAGCCAACAAGGTAGGCAGACTGGCAAACTTTTACAAAGACAAACTTTTATACAGTGTTTGAAGATGTCAAATTTAATGAGCACATTTTAATTTGTGTTATGAGCAATGTTTCTGTGATGGTACCGACACTTTTTATACTGTTAAAACCCATATGATGCGACATCTTCAGCTTCTGCGTTTTCCTACGGATACATGACTAATCCTCCAGCAGAGACTGACATGTTCATACAATTCCAAACCCATGCCTGGCCATTAGTTGTTATCAAACATGGATCCGACAACTAGCTGCTGCTAGGCAGATAAGAACTGACATCTCTGTTGAGAATGCCATTATAAATCGACCCTAGACCAATGAGGGAATGTTTTTATTTCTGCTAGCCAATCAAAGCATGCTTAACATGACCCACTAAGAAACTGTTTCCGGCTGACAGTGGATGACAACACAGAGCCTACCACACAGCACTTCCATTTTCAAAATGATAACAATTTCCAAGCGAAAAGCATAGACACGCGGGGGACATTTTGATGGCAATAAAGGATGGTCTATTCACGATATGGCCAAACAATTACTTGGTCGCCTAAAACTTTTTGTGTGTATTTGGACGCAAATGAAAACACCCGCTTGCCTTTCATGGAAAGAACTGCCCCTTCAAGGTGTAAACATAATATACGGAAAAGTAATGACAAGGATACCTCTCTCCAGGTCCTTAGTGACATGACATGTACAGTTTTAGTGCCCAGTAGAAACAGCTGTCCCGAGTAGCTGACGACTGACTGATAACATGCTTGGCCTCCTGCATACGCCTGGGGGAACAAAAACATCACAATATCATGTACATGTACATTTATTTATCACAGAGCATTAATAATGAGATCATGGCATGTCCAGTTAAAACAGCTGACCAGAGTAGCTGAGGACGACTGTTAACATGACAGGCCTCCTGCTTACATGCATCCCTCGCAGAACAAAAAACTAGGGTGTGTTCAAATGTATACATTTAACTCAAGAATATTTCACTTATACGACAATAGCGAGCAGTACAATGGGAGGAAACCAGGTAGAGCATGGGAAAACCCACGACCATCCACAGGTTGCTTATAGAGCTATATACACAAATGTTTTCATGCAGTATTTAAGTTGATTTATTTATCTATTTGATTGGTGTTTTATGGTGTACTCAAGAATATTTCACTTCTACGACGGCAGCCAGCATTATGGTGGGAGGAAATCGGGCAGAGCCCGGGGGAAACCCACGACCATTCACAGGCTGTTGACAGACCTTCACACATATGGCCGGAGAGGAAGTCAGCAAGAGCTGGACATGAACTCACAGCAACCGCATTGGTGAGAGACTCCTAGGTCATTATGCTGCGCTATAACCGACCGAGCCATGGAGGCCCCTATTTAAGTTGAACAGATCAGGAAATTAAGATGTGTTCAAATGTAAAACTGTACAACCTGTGGACAGTTCAGCAAAATAGAATGCATTCAAATGTACAGTACAACAGTTGAAATGGATCAGAAAAATAGAGATTGTCTGACAGTATAGCTGGACAGGATAAGACCAGAATTCACGATATATCCAGTAACAAGACACATTTTCAGCAGCACGATTATGAAGTACTAAAGTCCTTAACACTATTCAGACACAAACAGATGTACTTACCAAAGCTTGGCTAACATTGCCTCCTGTTGCTAAAGACTTGAAGTGACTGGAACCATACACCAGCTGAACATCAGAGATGTCAATCACCTGAGAGGAACAAATAAAAACAAACTAAGCCTCTCCTTGCCTCATTTGATTAAAACATTAAAAGTCACGTATGATAACAAAAAGAAATCCTTCAGCCAGTTACAGAGTTATACATCTCCAGAACCTGAAGACTGCAATAGGTTTCAAAAACGATTCGATCATTAATTTTCTCCGACAAATCACTATTTTCTACCTTTAATCCCTCCTACGGACCATGTGCATGTAATCATACATGTATAACGATATAGGCATACACAGTTTACAATATTTACACATATCATTTATGATATTATCTGAACAGGCCATAGCTAACAGCTGACCTCTTACCTCTAGTTCTTCTTCTGACCTCACATCAATCACATGAAGTTTCTCAGCTGTGTCCAGGCACACCAGTGTCCGTGGGTTCATCCACTGATACAAACAGCAAATACATAACTCATCCCCGTTCACAAAACATAAATACCTAACTCATTCCCTTTCACAAAACATAAATACTTAACTCATCCCCTTTCACAAAACATAAATACATAACTCATCCCCTTGTACAAAACACTAACGCAGAACTCATGGGTTCGTCCACTCTTACAAACAACAGACACAGAATGCCTGGAATCATCCACTGTTATAAAACAGCAAACGAAGAATTCATACATTCATCCATAGCAAAAGAAGAATTCATACATTCATCCACTGTTACAAACAGGAAACAAAGAATTCATACATTCACCCACTGTTACAAATAGCAAACGAAGAATTCATACATTCATCCACTGTTACAAATAGCAAATGAAGAATTCATACATTCATCCACTGTTACAAATAGCAAATGAAGAATTCATACATTCATCCACTGTTACAAATAGCAAATGAAGAATTCATACATTCACCCACTGTTACAAATAGCAAACGAAGAATTCATACATTCATCCACTGTTACAAATAGCAAACGAAGAATTCATACATTCATCCACTGTTACAAATAGCAAATGAAGAATTCATACATTCATCCACTGTTACAAATAGCAAATGAAGAATTCATACATTCATCCACTGTTACAAACTCTGTACTAATTATTGGTAACATGAACAGCTTGTCTATATGTACATGTCTGTGGGGGCTCAGTTGGTTAGCGCGATTGCACACCATAATGACCCAGGAGCGTCTCACCAAAACGGCTGCTGTAAGTCCAGCTCATGCTGGCTTCCTCTCCAGATGTACGTAGGAAGGTCTGTCAGCAACCTGCTAATGGTCGTGAGTTTCGTCCGGGCTCTGCCCCGTTTCCTTCCATTGTAATGCTGGCTGCCGACGTAGAAGTCAAATATTCTTGAGTATGGCGTAAAACACCAATCAAATAAATAACTAAATACATGTATGTGTATGTATGCTTGGGTTTTTATATTGTCATTAACAATTTCTCAGTCCTATGAGGATGAGGAGTCATTAGAGTATTAGTGCATACATGAACACATGGGTCTCCTTGTAGCAGTGCCAGTCCATGCCGCCAAAGTGCGGCCGCCACTGAAGTATCTAAACATGAATACTTTTTCATAGGTTTTCAACCTGATATGTCATCACCAACACTGATAGCTGACCCAACCAAATGATCAGCAACAGCTAGAGTAACACAACGGAGAACGCACAGTAAATAATATTTACATGAAAATGTAAACCTACAAGTTAAGAAGTCTCTGCCATTAGGGAACCTTTCCATGTACATGCTTATGTGTACAGTATGTTTCTTTACATTAATATCCATGTTGACAAAGTTTTCCCAGAAAATAAAATGCAACGAAAAGCACAATGCAACAATACAAGAGATGAAATAAAAAGACCATTGCATAAATAGTAATAGTAAGTTTAAGTATGTCTAATAATTCATCTAATTTATATGGAAAAATTAACTTAAAATATTTAGAACTTCAGACATTAAATTAAGAATGTAACTGAAAGGCTGTGACATAAGCTGGGTTTGATCCAGGGTCTTGCTACTTCGAGACACACACTCTAACCAATTAGACCACTGAAGCTAAAAGAATGTAGTTTGTATACACAATAGTGTACTGAATCAAGACTATCAGCTTAAACCCAGATACATTGTACATGTATTTCATACATGTGAAGTTAATCAGTAACTTGCAAAAACATTTTGGTTTGATCAACTCCTCACTGTCATCGTCAGTTGATTACTGATTACAGTTGTTATACAAAAATGAAACAAATTATACACCCAGATATAGGTAATCTTCCAACTGATCCCACTGCATGGAAAATTAAGGCCTGCAATCTGCAGATGGTCGTGAGTTTCCCCGTTACATGCACATATCATATAACATATTGTACGTTGTAGTTAGACTGCAGTGTAAGCATGAACAAACGATGCTACACACAATCAACAATCCTTACACTAGCCCTATATCCAAGAATTGCCTGGACCAATGCTAAAGTACAGAAATCGTAGGGTTATTTATTTATTTATTGGTTTTGATTGGTGTTTTACACCGTACTCAAGAATATTTCACTCATACGACGACGGCCAGCATTATGGTGGGTGGAAACCGGGCAGAGCACGGGGAAACACACGACCATCCGCAGGTTGCTGAAGGACCTTCCCACGTACGGCCGGAGAGGAAGCCAGCATGAGCTGGACTTGAACTCACAGTGACTGCATTGGTGAGAGGCCCCTGGGTCATTACGCTGCGCTAGCGCTCTAACCAACTGAGCCACGGAGGACCCCCAGAGATCGTAGGGATTGATACACATATTAAATTTGTCATGTATATTATTGTATTTGCGTTTCTTGTCATTCACCCTATTAAGATGTAGGTCAAGACAGTTGTTTTTCTTCCATATGGCTTTCACACACATAATTAGCGGACAAAAAAAATAGCAGCATCTACGCAGAAAATGTACAAGGTTGAGAAGCAATTGTAACAGTTATTTGTATTATTAATCACTATTGGTCGTGTATCAGTATGCTGTCCCAAGAACATAGAGAATTACACTACAGTTGATTTCAATGTCATGACAACAAAATAATGTTTGAGAAATGTAAACACTGCACCTGTTTATACAAATGCTGACAACAAAGAAACAAAAAAATCAACTGAACATGACCTTACACACACACACCCTCTTGCCACCATGATAGTATGAAGTGATATAAACATCTACCCATATTATCCCAGGGATTTAGATGCTGATTAGAATCAGTCAGAAATCACAGCTAACACGCACTTTGCTACCTCAATATCAACACCAAATTTTATCACCATAAACAGCTTAATAATTTGCATCACATTGAAATAATATTTACATGAAAATGTAAACCTACAAGTTAAGAAGTCTCTGCCATTAGGGAACCTTTCCATGTACATGCTTATGTGTACAGTATGTTTCTTTACATTAATATCCATGTTGACAAAGTTTTCCCAGAAAATAAAATGCAACGAAAAGCACAATGCAACAATACAAGAGATGAAATAAAAAGACCATTGCATAAATAGTAATAGTAAGTTTAAGTATGTCTAATAATTCATCTAATTTATATGGAAAAATTAACTTAAAATATTCAGAACTTCAGACATTAAATTGAGGATATGAGCTTCTTACTCAAAGCCCTAATTCATACGAATTCTCCTCACCAGATGAAGAGCAGAATAATTCAAAATGACAAGAGATCTTGCATTTCAATACTTAGACCACACACTTAGGATTCATACAAATTCTTCCCACCCTATCAAAACTTTTCTGTTTTATATGTGGAATTCAGCAGCTTTATGAAAGGCATATTCAGTGTCATTCTATCCATAAATGTTAAGTAGTATCATCGAACAACTTCTTATAATAATTTTATTTTTTAATTTAGCATATAGATGCGACCTATTATGGCATCAAGACAGCTAAAATCACTACTTTAAATTTATTACATCTCAAATCATGTGTAGATTGAGGCATTCTGATTTGATACCCATAGTTAATGTGCTGTATTTATTTATTTGATTAGTGTTTTACGCCGTACTGAAGAATATTTCACTTATATGACGGCGGTCAGCATTATTTTGGGTGGAAACCAGGCACAGTCCGAGGGGAAACCCACGACCATCCGCAGGTTGCTGACAGACCTTCCCACGTGTGGCCGGAGAGGAAGCCAGCATGAGCTGGACTTGAACTCACACGAACGCATAATGTGCTGTAAATACTTTTAATGCTGTAAGACTTTTGTGTGTTTAGGTCTATTTGTGTGTGTTTAGGTCTGTGTACACATGTAGTGATAATCAACCATTTCTGCTTGTTTTTGTTTTTTGTTTTTGTTTTTTTTTCTACATGTCAAAACAGCAGTTGACTCCATGCATGTATTTTCTTTCACGCTGCACAAGCACCTTGCAATGTCCAGAATTTCAAACTGTAAGTTCAACTTGACACAAGTTATAGGTGTTTACCATTAGTATTAAAAAGTCATCAGTGTTAAATAACACTGTTAGTGTATATAACCAGTTTGACTGTTTGACTGACATTCAGCTCTAACATGTGTTGAATATATAGCTGTTAATATCTTGCACAGCAATTTTAACCCGCATGACCAACACAGTTGATTTAATATGCGAAGATATCCCAATGCAAACTGGACTGTTTGTGTGACTGATACATCCGATACATGAAAAACATCTAAATCCACCTGCTGGAATGCATGTATAAAAATAATTTATTTATCTGATTGGTGTTTTACGCTGTACTCAAGAATATTTCACTTATACGACAGCGACCAGCATTGTGGGTGGGCAGAAACTGGGCACAGCCCGGGGGGAAACCCACGACCATGCGCAGGTTGCTGGCAGACCTTCCTACGTACGGCCTGTATAAAAATAACTTTAATGGACTGTTTTCAGTTTAGAACTCTGCTTACATACCAAAAATATATCGACTGGCTGGTTCTGGCAAATGTATGCATAAAGATTTTCTTATTTATTTGATTGGTGTTTTATGCCATACACAAAGAATATTTCACTTTTGCAATGGCGGGCAGCATTATGGTAGGAGCTAGGAAAAGTTTTTTTTGTCCCAATATTCAGTTTTTTCAATGTTCCTACTACTGTTTAAGAATGAGGTTGTGTGAATTCCTGAGTCATACATGTATCAAAATCTACCAAATTATCCACCACTGTATACTGTTACAAAAATGAACAACATAATATTCGCACGAAGCACCACTGAAGCCTCATACCCACCCCATTAGAGCCTCATATTCGCAATAGGAACCTCATTTACATGTGCCAGCTGAGCCTGATTACCACCCCACTGGAGCCTCATAAACGGAGACCTGTTATCAGATGACAACAGCTTTAAGATTCTCCTCCTCAACCTTGTCAAGTAAGGATCTGACTCCTGCAGATGAGAGCAAAATGCTCAACTACTGATCACGAGCAATTAAAACCTCATGGTGTGAGCACAGTTTTTAGTGTGGTTTTCAACTCCTGAGACTGAGAGTCAAGTATGTAGCCTGCTTTACATTTTTTAGGCAGGCAAGGGAAAAACCTCACCATGGAACGTAAGTCTTCAGCTCAGTCAGATACTTAAACACAGTCCAATAGAAATGCGCTAATAAATCATGTGACTTTTACCCCGGTTTGTTCAAAATAGTATCTGAAATGAGTACTGACCTATTTGCAGATGCACCCATTTTCGTCAATGAGAATTAAAGTCATAAACAACGACATCATTGTTTTAACAATAAAATTAGGAGTAACCTCCCCTCAACCCCATCATCTGAGTCCATCATTTTTCCTCTGATAAGCCACGTGAGGGGGGTCATACGTCTGGTCACATGACCTGCTTCATGGCAATATGTAAGCCAAATGCTTATCATCTGCTTTTAACTTTTTGACTGAGGTAATGACCTCGTCTGGTCAATAGCTTCCATCTGTGGCGGGCTTTAGGAAAATGAGTGCTGTCAGACCCATGTACATGTAACAAGGCATACTTCCTTCTCTCGTTGCGCCCACTTTACATCACTGCCACCAATAGCAAATTCTGTACAGAAATCTTCAACAACTCAAAGTGTGTAAAACAAGGAGTGCTATTCATGAATGCTGATTAAATAGTTCCGCGCGAGGACACCAGTGATGAGGCTCAGTCTAAACAAGCCTACCTGTGTTGCACCAGCTTCAGAATATCAAGCTTGTCTATTGCTGGCAATTATGTAAAGAGAACGTAGACAGCGACGCAGGTGTTGTAAGGAGTATGGTAACAAGGTTAATTCAATCAAATCTGTAAAAGAGGGATTACCCTGATTTGCTTTTAATTCTTTTGTGTGCAATTGCGAGTTATTTCCCTTTTTCATATATGTAAGTGATACAGCTTAGGCATCACTGAGATCCAAAATTTTGCTAATTGTAAGTCCTGTCTATGAGAGTTTCAATTTTACTAGATTTATAGGGAAAACCACTCCAAACCACAGGAATCATAAAAAATCACGCTAAATTAGACAGTTTGATTTATTTATTTATTTGATTGGTGTTTTACGCCATACTCAAGAATATTTCACTTATACGACGGCGGCCAGCATTATGGTGGGAGGAAACCGGGCACAGCCTGGCAAAAACCCACAACCATCCGCAGGTTGCTGGAAGACCTTCCCACGTACGGTCAGAGAGGAAGCCATCATGAGCTGGATTTGAACTCACAGCGACCGCATTGGTGAGAGGCTCTTGGGTCATTACGCTACAATAGCGCGCTAAACCAACTGAGCCACGGAGGCCCTACACAGTTTGAGAAATAGCATGTAAAACTGTGTGACAATTTGTACATCTGATCGATGATGTCACAACACTGATCTGTACAAGTTGTGATGCAGTGAATCCCCAGTAAAATACATTTTTAACATATCTGCCTATTTGATAAACTATTCCCATGTATGTCGGTAGAAGTTTTAGAGCACAGTTTTTACAAGATAACACTTTTACATAACACTCATTAAAAGTGGATCTAGCCATTGCTGGCCACATGAATCCCGAGATGGCATCATAGCTATATGTGTGTAACAAAATCCCATAGCTTTATCTGTGCCGATTGCAGTATGATTAGTTGTTTTCACTGTGACTGAGTCACATACATGTATGCTACAAGATTATAAAGACTGTTAAATAGTTAGTAAACACTTAACTTTGATAATTTACTCACGTATAGCTTCCAGAATGTATAATAATATGGACGTCCACAGGTGTTAAATAGCTACCTAAATGTATAAAAGTATGGAAGGCCAGAGGCGCCATTGTGTTTTAGTTATGCTCACTCATAGCTTATGAAAGACTGCTTAAAAGATCAGTAAGAATGTAGCTGGAATGATATATACTCAAGCATAGCTTCTTCAAACATGAAAGTATGGAAGGCGAGAGGGCTCATAGTGTTTTAGGACATTCTCGGGTAAATTGAGCAAATCAACTGTAAACAGTGAATATTCTGCTGTTAATATTGTCAAGATAACGTAACACAACACCAATCTGTACATCTTGTGATGCAGTGAATGTTCCAGTAAAATACACTTCCCTTCTCATCATCATTGCAGCGCATCCTGAGTGTGTTAATCCTGATTTCAACCCCTACTCTCTATACCCGCAAAGTATATGTACACATTCTCTCCATCAACATAATATATATGTATATTAAATGTCAGGTTAAAACAACTGACATATTTATCAATGACATTTTCTGAAATATAGTATTATGCCTGTTCTCCTGCATCAGACAAACTTCTGTTTTTTTTCCACTGGCATTGACTGGACATCAATGGTGATGTCATTTAACAGTGTATCATCATTCTACTGTCATTTAACAGTGTATCATCATTCTACTGCTGAGAATTTCCTCCCCGGCTGTAAGTGAGAAGGTCTGCCAGCAATCTGCGGATGGTTGTGGTTTTCCCTCGGGCTCTGCCCGGTTTCCGCCCACCATAATGCTGGCCGCCATTGTATAAGTGAAATATTCTTGAGTACGGCGTAAAACATTAATCAAATAAATAAATAAATACTGCCGAGAAAGCAGGCTACTATATGATATCCAATCCTACATATATCAGTCTACCAGAAACCCGTGGATGGTTGTGAGTTTCCTCTAGGCTCTGCCCCTTTTTCTCCCATTACAACGTTGGCTGCCTTCGTATAAGTGAAATATTCTTGATTACAGTGTTAAAACACTAATCAAGTAAATAAATAAATGAAAATACGTATCGACATTGTCTCACGTTGTAACAGTTTGGTCATGAGCCTGTTACTCTGGTTTTTCAGCAGACACATATGGAATGAGTGAATTACTGATTATGGCGCCACATCGACAATATTTCAGCCATATTGTGGCGAGAACAAGGTGAAAAGACAAGGCGGTTCAGGTTTTTGATATGGGAGTGAGAACATCATAAGTGAAACAATAATGCTTGGACATGTTTAAAATCAGATAAGAAAAAAAACCAAAACAGTCAGACACATATGGCATATCGGCTGCAGGATATGGAAATGCACATATACATATGTGTATGGTACTGACTCCACAAAAAAGAAGTTAATTAGTGTATGATAAGCTACCTGTATAGACAATAGTCTGTAGGGCACCTCCATCTTCTGTAGGCCTTGACACTTGATGTCTTGTGGAGTGTTACATACAACCTACATGTACAAAACAGATAATTAAACAAAATGCACACACAAAATTCCATAAATTTTGACGTGTAAATTATATTAATTTTATCAATAAGCCAGATTTATCTCTCCTTATTTATTTTGTTGCTGACTTATTTTTCAGCATTTTTCCTTACATATCTACCATGGCTTTCAATAATATCAGTGGAGGAGACCTGGAGTCTGTCCAGGGTAAACTGACAAACTTTCCTTATGTGATGTACAAACTGGTGTGCCACAATGGTGGAAATCAGCGGTGTTCAACAAACATCAGACTGTGCCAGTAGCCATAACAGTATCACCAACCACTTGTTGTTACTAAAGGGGGCCTCCGTGGCTCAGTTGGTTAGCGTGCTAGCGCAGCGTAATGACCCAGGAGTCTCTCGCCAATGCAGTTGCTGTGAGTTCAAGTCCAGCTGGCTTTCTCTCTGTCCATACGTGGGAAGGTCTGCCAGCAACCTGCAGATGGTCATGTGTTTCCCCCGTGCTCTGCCCGGTTTCCACCCACCATAATGCTGGCTGCCGTCGTATAAGTGAAATATTTTTGAATACGGCATAAAATACCAATCAAATAAATAATTAAATAAATTGTTACCATAGCCCCACCAACATTAGCAGAATCCACAAACCCTCTGCCATGATTCACTGTTCATGGCAATATGACACAACCTCAACTGTCACCACAACCACCACCACTTCCACAACTCTCGCCTACGATATGGTCATTCAAAAACATTTCTGAATTCTGAAACATTTTTGCTGAGAAATATTTTTTGCTAAGAAATGTTTCAAATTTTTTGAAATACTGACAAATTGTACAGCCTTTTACATCTTAATAGCATAAATGCTTTAGTGAAGAATTCAGTGACTAATGCTCTAAATAAAGATACACTATTTATTAATTTGATATCTCATAAAAACACCCACAAAATTATTTTGTATCTATCATCTATACAACTCCAAAGTTCATGTACAATAAACTGATACATTTATCACTGAAGCTGAATCCAGATTCTGTAGTACCTCGCCCTAGTTACCTTCCCTGTACCAACAACATGTGTGGTCCAGTATTCTATTCTGTTATCAGTTGTGGGCCGCGTACAAATGTACATATTTAATAGAGATGGCCTTTCAAACAATGCTGTGTGTGTCACACAACAGACAGACAGGTACCGAGTGTGTCACACAACACACTGGCAGGTACTGAGTGTGTCACACAACACACCGGCAGGTACTGAGTGTGTCACACAACACACCGACAGGTACGTTTACCTTCTCGAATAATATCATTTCATGCCATTTATTTCTACAAGTAAAAGAATCTGAGTTTGTTTACTTGTTAGATTTTATTTATGATTCAAAAAAATGTGAACTATCACAATTTCCTTCAGTGATAAAAGTGTTATTTCGTAGTATATAGATATCGCTTTTTTTCGGGGAAAAAGCCACATTTGTTTCATGACGTTCAAATCTGAGCTCAGTGTTACGACACCATAATCCATGTACAGTAAATTTTACATTCCCAAGTCACGCAACAATAAGACACAACATCACACATACACAATGGCCTAACTTTACCGTTGATTGCTCTAAAATGCATGACTTTTGCAGGGCAAGTGAAAGATAGCAACAGCATGAAATATGCTGTTTTTGCTATATTTTTTTCAGGGGTAGAATAGATTTTAACAGCATCATCTTGGTGTTGGTTGTGCAACCGTTTGTTATCGCTGAACCTTGTTCGGTACCTTGTTGTATATACATGTAACACCCCAGCAGCCATGTTAAACCCCTCACCACACATTTCGATCTACTTTTCATTGCTTTGTTGACAAGGGCATTCTCTATTCACTTTGACTTTCCTATCTAATCTCATAAACTGCTTAGTGCTAGGAAATATGAAACAGAATAATTCAATTACCATGGCAGTGATGGAAGAGAAGAGAATCCAATTTGTCAAAAGTCACATCTGGACTATTTACAGATGTTGAAAATAGGCTTATATCAGGCTTCCAGATACTGACAAATGTACATTTAGCTTTGCCAATACCCATGTTGGAGCAAAGTGTCTAAATATTTACAGAATGCAATGTCATCCAAAATGGTTACCTGGTAGAAGTAAATGGCAGAATCCCTGGCAAACGCTAAAACAGGGTCAATAACTCTGTCCCGTTCAGAGACCTGGATGATGACAAACTGCCAGGCGAGCAGCGGAAGAGTTGATGAGTCACCCTGAGAAAAACATGAAAACATGGTGAGCTGTTTGTTTATAGGGCTGTAATTTCTGATCAGCATGCATAGGCATGCTGTCTTTTTCTCACAAAGAGCTGCATCACAAAATGTTACGCTATTTGGGCTTTATGAAACAAATTGTGGGCCATTGTCACAAAATGACATTAGTGACACGTTATGTTAAACAATCTAACAAGATAAAATATCAGAAAACTTTACACGATACTGTATTTTGTGATTTGATAACACCAAAGTCTGGCCTTCACTTTCAAAAAAAAAAAAACACATAAAGCTCTAAAATGATATTTTTGATGACAACACTTACCATTATTTCGGACGAAAAATTAATCAACCTTCACAAAAAAAATTCTTAAGTGGCCCTTTACAATAAAGCAAACTGTGTCCCTTGATTACAGCTGAGCTTTAGGAGAAATACGATAATTTGTTATAGAAAGTTTGTGAACAAAGGCACAGATCTGGTAACACCCATCTGGTGGTCAGACTACACCTACGCATTATCTACATTGTGCGTGCTGTGAAGCACGCATTCAGAGGTCAACAATATTACGGTATAAGCGCATGATGAATACATACCTTGAGTGGGTGAGTAAACATAACCTTCAACTGTGGCTTCAGGGACACCAATAACACCTGTAGTGGTGGAGGGGAGATAACTCCAGAAATTCAAACGACACAGATGAAGAATTACTGAACACTGACGGATAGTTAAGCATTCAAATGAAGACTTTATACCATGCACATATTTGTAATTTCACCCATACAAATAATTTCTAGTGAACATCACCTTTGTATTTTTCTCACTACAATGGTGTTTTACAATAATCTAATGCATTTCGCACATTAATATCATATTGGATGACAATTTTTGTCAAGGTCACCACTGTCAAGAGCTTGAAATACATGTTTTTAACACTTTGACCCAAGAAACCTCTTCATTAATACTGACTTCCAAGTGACGAATTTCTTATTTGTGCATTTTGGCCAGTGTACACAGAGATTATCATAACAGTGTGTGACCCGTAATAATGTATCAGCTACAGTAGTTTTCCAGCTTGGCTGATAGGACAGGCAGGCCTCAGACAATGAAAGATGATATAACATCTTGGAACACGTTTCATGGAAATCCAATCTAAACTGTAGGAGGAGACGCACTGACATGGTAATGATTACAGCTTATGCAGTGCATGATGAGCAGTCCTAAGCAGCAGTCTCAGTGGTTAGACCCAGGGCCTTATCTGGCCTGAGAACGGCAGGGGGTGGAACCACTGCTGAAGGGCACCTCATTGTTGAATATTTCGATTCTCATGCATTTTTAAGGGCCTCGGTTCCTACGGTTGACCTCCTCCCCACGTGCACACCACAACACATACCTAGCCCGAAAATTCAGTCTAAGGATGGCTTGTATTTACTGATATGTGGAGAACTCTGCCATCCCAGATAACATCTGCATCTGATCACACCACCTTATGTGGTGAATGGCTAGCCAGAGCATAGCGACTAAGGAGATAATCTGAGTCTTATAATGAATTCGGGCTGTTTCTTTTGTATTTTTTTTTACTCAAAGGGCACTTTGAGGGAACGGCAGCGTCCGGTAATGGGACGATGAGAAGTGCTGGATTAGGCCCTGAGACCCCAGGGTGTTTATAACTATCTTATCCCTTCTCCACTGGTTCTGCTGGACATTACATATACCCACCTTAGATAATGTGCCCATGGCAAGAATCATGACATCCTGCATGGGATGGTCCTTGATTGTGAGGTTCATGTGTAGAGGTTCAACAATGCACACTTCTCCACGACTGAAACAAGAGCAGAGTAGGTTTGAACCCACCTTCATTATGTGCTCGTGCATTATCATTAACCTTTGTGAACAGACATTCATGCCAAGTATACAGCTTCTCTGAACCAGAAGGGGCCTAATCTAGCCAAAAAATACATACATCTACCACACCTTTACCATCACTTAAAGCTTAAAAACATTTCTCCCAATGTTGAGTGAGTTCTTAGGGTTTAACATTGTACTACTTAATTTTTCAGTCGTACGACACAAAGGAGTCCTTTGAGTGTATGTCATGTGCCTGCTTGTTGTAGGACGGATTTCCACCGCTATTTTATCTAGTGTCGCTTCGCTGAGACGACTCACCGAAGGCAAGTAAGCCACCCTGCCTGAGCCATTATACTGATACGGGTCAACCAGCCATTGCACTAACACCTTAATGCTCAATGCTGAACTTAGGTCCAGTGTTAAATGATTGTTAAACATTTACCAAAACCTACACACATTAGTTGTTTAAAGCTGTGTAAAGACACATGAATCTCTGCTGCTATCATGGCTATGTTGTGAACTACTCGTACCGCTTTGATTTGCAAGCACATCTATTAGCTACACCTATGTATTACGTAAAACACAAAAGAGCGCCCTGTTTGGACCATCCTTTTTTACGCAGGCAATTTTCCAAAACTTTTCCTGTCTTTTTTTCTTTGGCTTATTTATTTGATTGGTGTTTTACACCAAACTCAAGAACTTTTGGCCATATGAACAGGTGTGACTGAATGCTTCTCGATCAGCTGCATCAAATACCTCTATGTACAGAAAGAAGACTATGGGTTTCTAGCGTTCAGCTATCAAGATTACACTTTTGGTCTGATACATTTTCTGATATCTTGTTCAGCCAAACACAACTGTGGATACAACGTCTACCCCATGGCCTTACCTTCCAGAGAAGAGACACCTGGAGTCACAGGTACGCACACCAATTAAGCGTCTGTAACAAAAGCAATAGCATCAAAATGCCTCCTCTGAACACAATCAGGCTTAACTTCACTGCTTGCTGTTGCACAGACTGACATTTTAAAAGTGCTGAAGGTCATTTATTTCACACCTCTGCCATTATATACATGTGTTCATAATATTTACTTCAAAAACACATGGGTAACGTCATCCTGAAAATTGGTAAATAATGGACCCAGTAAATATTTACTGATTTATTTGACTGGTGTTATACGTCGTACTCAAGAACACTTCACTTGTGTGACGGCAGCCAGCATTATGATGGGAGGAAACCACACAGAGTTCTCTTATGACTGGAGAGGAATCTATCATGAGCTGGACTTGAACTCACAGTGACTGCATTGGTAAGAGGCTCCATCATCACCGCGTTCCATTAGCACAGTAACCATCAGTCCACCGGAAGGTACACACCTAAATGTTCTAGCCAAAAAATTAATGTGGTACAATATAGAGTAACCTGAGCCAAAAACTGTCATGGGACAAGTTCCTGGCTTCCTGGAAATAAATGTACAGAGGGGCAAATCTTTTAAATTCATTTTGAAGATCAACTCACGCCATTTATGTATAACATTTATTCATTTACTCATTTGACTGGCATTTTACGCCGTTCTCAAGAACATTTGACTTATACATGTACGACGGTGGCCAGCATTATGATGGGAGGAAACCAAGCAGAGCCTGGGGGGAAAACCATGATCATCTGCAGGTTGCTGAGGACCTTCTCAGGTACCACTCATGTATAATATAAGTTATGGAATGTTTGTGAATAGACAGGTGAAGATGTTCATTTTCAAAATGCTGCTCATCTTGCATCTGATGGCCCACCCAATAAATCTGACTTACTTGAATTCAAGCTCAAACACAGATCCTCCACTGTCACTACACACTGCCACTGTGAAACTGTCTGTGAACTGAACAAAACACACACCACACTTCACATACACATATGAACAGCAACATGGACTCTCCTATTAGTTCACAACTACAGTAAAAATCATTGCACATGAAAATTTATTTACAAACAAGTATTTATTTATTTGATGGGTATTTTAAGCTGCATTCAAGAATATTTCACTCATACGATGGCGGCCAGTATTATGGTGCGAGGAAACCGGGTAGAACCCGGGGATGAAAATTTAAACTCCTTTAGCTTCTGCCCAGTTACATGTATAACTATACAAGTACATCCTCTATATGAAACTGTTTACATGTATTAAAAACTTGGAAACATGTAAAGTATATTTAAAGAGCCTTTTGTCTTGCATACCCAAAAAGACATGCAAGGAACTGCAAACTGTATCAATGTATGCAAACTCAACTAAGAAACTGTGCATCACTGTATGTATTATAGTTTTTGTCTGTTCCAAGCAAAAAAGAATCTTATTTTCAATCAAAACACCACAAATGGTTGTGGATATCGGGTCTCTGACATAGCATCGAGGTCAATAACTGTTTGAGGGTGAAAATGAGAGTTCACAAGCCTAATACTGTCTGTGTCCACTACAGTGTCAAGGTCAATAACTGCTTGAGGGCGAAAATGAGAGTTTGCAAGCCTAATACTGTCTATGTCTACCATAGTGTCAAGGTCAATAACTGCTTGAGGGCGAAAATGAGAGTTCACAAGCCTAATACTGTCTGTGTCCACCACAGTGTCAAGGTCGATAACTGTTTGTGGGTGAAAATGAGAGTTCACAAGCCTAATACTGTCTGTGTCCACTACAGTGTCAAGGTCAATAACTGCTTGAGGGCGAAAATGAGAGTTTGCAAGCCTAATACTGTCTATGTCCACCATAGTGTCAAGGTCAATAACTGCTTGAGGGCGAAAATGAGAGTTCACAAACCTAATACTGTCTATGTCCACCACAGTGTCAAGGTCAATAACTGTTTGTGGGTGAAAATGAGAGTTCACAAGCCTAATACTGTCTGTGTCCACCATAGCGTCAACGTCAGTAACTGTTTGAGGGTGAAAATGAAAGTTCACAAGCCTAATACTGTCTATGTCCACCACAGTGTCAAGGCCGATAACTGTTTGTGGGTGAAAATGAGAGTTCACAAGCCTAATACTGTCTGTGTCCACCATAGTGTCAAGGTCAATAACTGTTTGAGGGTGAAAATGAAAGTTCACAAGCCTAATACTGTCTATGTCCACCACAGTGTCAAGGTCGGTAACTGTTTGTGGGTGAAAATGAGAGTTCACAAGCCTAATACTGTCTGTGTCCACCATAGTGTCAAGGTCAATAACTGTTTGAGGGTGAAAATGAGAGTTCACAAGCCTAATACTGTCTGTGTCCACCACAGTGTCAAGGTCAATAACTGCTTGAGGGTGAAAATGAGAGTTCACAAGCCTAATACTGTCTGTGTCCACCACAGTGTCAAGGTCAATAACTGTTTGTGGGTGAAAATGAGAGCTTACAAGCCTAATACTGTCTGTGTCCACCACAGTGTCAAGGTCAATAACTGTTTCAGGGTGAAAATGAAAGTTCGCAAGCCTAATACTGTCTGTGTCCACCACAGTGTCAAGGTCAATAACTGTTTGTGGGTGAAAATGAGAGCTTACAAGCCTAATACTGTCTGTGTCCACCATAGTGTCAAGGTCAATAACTGTTTCAGGGTGAAAATGAGAGTTCACAAGCCTAATACTGTCTGTGTCTACTACAGTGTCAAGGTCAATAACTGTTTCAGGGTGAAAATGAGAGTTCACAAGCCTAATACTGTCTGTGTCCACCACAGTGTCAAGGTCAATAACTGTTTGTGGGTGAAAATGAGAGCTTACAAGCCTAATACTGTCTGTGTCCACCATAGTGTCAAGGTCAATAACTGTTTGAGGGTGAAAATGAAAGTTCGCAAGCCTAATACTGTCTATGTCCACCATAGTGTCAAGGTCAATAACTGCTTGAGGGTGAAAATGAAAGTTCGCAAGCCTAATACTGTCTGTTTCCACCATAGTATCAAGGTCAATAACTGTTTCAGGGTGAAAATGAAAGTTCGCAAGCCTAATACTGTCTGTTTCCACCATAGTGTCAAGGTCAATAACTGTTTGTGGGTGAAAATGAAAGTTCGCAAGCCTAATACTGTCTGTGTCCACCATAGTGTCAAGGTCAATAACTGCTTGAGGGCGAAAATGAGAGTTTGCAAGCCTAATACTGTCTATGTCTACCATAGTGTCAAGGTCAACAACTGTTTGAGGGTGAAAATGAAAGTTCGTCACCATAGTATCAAGGTCAATAACTGTTTGAGGGTGAAAATGAAAGTTCGCAAGCCTAATACTGTCTGTGTCCACCATAGTGTCAAGGTCAATAACTGTTTGAGGGTGAAAATGAAAGTTCGTCACCATAGTATCAAGGTCAATAACTGTTTGAGGGTGAAAATGAAAGTTCACAAGCCTAATACTGTCTGTGTCCACCATAGTGTCAAGGTCAATAACTGTTTGAGGGTGAAAATGAAAGTTCGCCACCATAGTATCAAGGTCAATAACTGTTTGAGGGTGAAAATGAAAGTTCACAAGCCTAATACTGTCTGTGTCCACCATAGTGTCAAGGTCAATAACTGTTTGTGGGTGAAAATGAGAGTTCACAAGCCTAATACTGTCTGTGTCCACCATAGTGTCAAGGTCAATAACTGTTTCAGGGTGAAAATGAAAGTTCGTCACCATAGTATCAAGGTCAATAACTGTTTGAGGGTGAAAATGAAAGTTCGCAAGCCTAATACTGTCTGTGTCCACCATAGTGTCAAGGTCAATAACTGTTTGAGGGTGAAAATGAAAGTTCGTCACCATAGTATCAAGGTCAATAACTGTTTGAGGGTGAAAATGAAAGTTCGCAAGCCTAATACTGTCTGTGTCCACCACAGTGTCAAGGTCGATAACTGTTTGTGGGTGAAAATGAGAGTTCACAAGCCTAATACTGTCTATGTCCACCATAGTGTCAAGGTCGATAACTGTTTGAGGGTGAAAATGAGAGTTCACAAGCCTAATACTGTCTGTGTCCACCACAGTGTCAAGGTCGATAACTGTTTGTGGGTGAAAATGAGAGTTCACAAGCCTAATACTGTCTATGTCCACCATAGTGTCAAGGTCAATAACTGTTTAAGGGTGAAAATGAAAGTTCGCTAGCCTAATACTGCCTGTGACCACCATAGTGTCAAGGTCAATAACTGTCTGAGGGTGAAAATGAAAGTTTGCAAGCCTAATACTGTCTGTTTCCAACATAGTATCAAGGTCAATAACTGTTTCAGGGTGAAAATGAAAGTTCGCAAGCCTAATACTGTCTGTTTCCACCTTGCATGTGCAAGTTCCACACGATGGGTATTTGCTGCTATCATGTTCCTGTTGCGGTAATCCTGCGGCAAGCATACTAATGGCTTTATTACATTCATCTAACATCAGTCGTGGCTTGGTGTCCTTCAGTAATTGAACTGTTTAAACATTTGAAATGGCATGACTTTCCATCACTCCATACACTGATGTCAGCTGCACCTTTGCTATAATGCAGAATGTCCTTTTACATTTAATTTTCTTTTTAAATAAGGAAATTTTAATGCACAGTTACATTTTGACCGAGACATAACTTAAATACTGCTTGCTAAAATGCCCGATTTCCCCAGACTCACAAAGGAAACTGTTGACAATTCACCTTGTGTTTCGATCGCAATTTAAGACACTTACTTTGACATGGAGTACAGCTGTGCCAGCAGGATGAGCATCTGTGATCGTCCTTAAAAGCTTCCCTGTTGTTAGGTCCCACATTGTGATCTAACCATTAAAATAATTCAAATCTTCACGTTTGATATTCATGCATGATGTACACACATATACATACTATGATGCTGAAGAAACAACGTACTTCCTGGTTTGGCATAGCTTAAATTTTTTGTTAATTTATTTATTCATTTATCTCATTGTTGTTGAACGCCGTACTCAAGACCTTTTGATTTATACCATGGCATATGGGTGGACGAAACTAACTGTGCAGGGTAAACCACCATTTCCTTTTTCTTTTTAATAGGAAGTTAAAGATGAATCTGACATACAGATACATGCAGGAATGGCCACACAAGCCTTGTCATCTGCTTGTTGTCACCAAAGCCCACGGCTGTACCTGTAGCACCTAAACAACACTTCTCTGACATGCGCTACCTTTACGGCTGAATCTGTGTCCACCCAGTCTCTGATAAAGCTCAGTGATGACACACTCCCTTACTGTACACCTACATGTACAGCTGTCCCCACTTCACCACCTGCTCAGGTGTGCCATGTCTGTGTCAACTTACCTGTCCTTTAGCAAAGCCACTCAGTAATCTGGTACAGTCTCTGTTGAAGCTGAGAGATGACACACTTCCGTACTGAGCGCCTACAGCCGTACTTCCCAAACACCACTTCAACACCTGCTTTGGATCTAAACCATAAAGTCAGAATCCATATTCATCCACATTTACACAGAACAATTACAAACTGAATCCAAGGTCATGATGGAACATACCGTACAACTGTAGAACATTTATACATTGCAAATCTAGATGCTTTGAACACTGCCTTCCTGTAGCTTGTATATTTATTTATTTATTTGATTGGTGTTTTACGCCATTCTCAAGAATATTTCACTTATATGACAGCGGCCAGCATTATGGTGGGTGGAAACCGGGCACAGCCCGGGGGAAACCCACGACCATCCGCAGGTTGCTGTCAGACCTTCCCACTTACGGCCGGAGAGGAAGCCAGCCTGAGCTGGACTTGAACTCACAGCGACCGCATTAGTGAGAGGCTCCTGAGTCATTACGCTGCGCTAGTGCGCTAACCGACTGAGCCACGGAGGCCCCTGTAGCTTGTATACCAGTCTTTCATCAAAAATCACAATCTATTGCTCAAAACTATAAACAGAACTATTATTTCTGTATTTCTTATTATTATTATTAACTATTATTGTACCACTTTACTTCCAATGTCCACTGAAGAATGGATACTACAGCTTTGTCAATGTATCCTCTAGATCCGAGATGCTTCAATCTTCCCAGCTTAGCTTACTACAGCCTTGTCAATGTATCCTCTAGATCTGAGATGATTCAATCTTCCCAGCTTAGCTTACTATAGCCTTGTCAATGTATCTTCTAGATCCGAGATGCTTCAATCTTCCCAGCTTAGCTTTCAAAAATTCTTTTTCATGTGAACTGTCCTCAACAAATCAAAATTGCATGCAAAATAAACAGAATTCCTTTCATCCTGAAATCGTTCTTATTTTTTATCACCTCCCTTATATTTGGGAAAGATAGATATGATACTGTCACAATTTACATAAAAGTAAGTAGGTATTTACAGCAAACAAACTTTGCTGATTACCATTTGTGCTTTACTCGTGCACACACAGCTGTGAAAACACTGTCTACATAAATGTAACATAGTAGTTTTCAAAACATAGTTTAGTTTAGTGCATTTCCCTATACCTTCCTATATCATCTTTCACATGGTCATCCGCCTGCCACTGGGTCATGTACGTTGGAGTGGGCGGTCTAAAATGTTCTCCATTTGCCGTCCAAACACCCAAAAGGAAAAGGTAATCTACCATTAATTCTTGTTTCTTATACTCCACACTGTGTAATACATATTTTTCCAAGAAAAATGAAATACCAACATAATTAAATACAAAACAAATATATATATATTTTTTGAAGATTGGTACCTAATATAATATAATATACCTTGATATTTGAAATTGTAACCATGTATAGACTATTGTACTCACCAAACACCAGAACTAAGCCATGAGAGGTGCCTACAGCAATCAGGTTTGACACAGCCTGTAAAACAGCAATAATGTAATAATGTATCATCTCTCAGATTCTTAACACATGCAATACATACAGCTGTATGTGTCAACTAGCCCCTTGAAATGTACATAAATAACCCTTACATAACATGGGATGATACACTATGGGTGCTCATAGCCTGATCTGTATATATCTATTGTACATAATATTGTATATATTAATCCCAGGTATGATAACAGATCTTTGAAAATTTACCCAGGAGCTGAAGGGGTTAGCACACCAGCACGGCGCAATGACCCAGGTGCCTCTCACAAATGAGAGTCCAGCTCATGCCGGCTTCCTCTTTGGCCATGTGTGAGAAGGTCTGCCAGGAAACTACAGATGGTCCTGGTTTCCCCGATTTCTGCCCGGTTTCCTTCCACCATAATGCTAGCCGCTATCATATAAATTAAATATTCTTGAGTACTGGAGTAAAACACCAATCAAATAAATAAATAAAATTTACCCACTCCTATTCATGTCCAAAAGAAAATAATCAGATAGCAAAAAAACTATCACATCAAGCATCTCCGAAACCCAATACCCAGGTACACCCAATTCATAGATGGCGAATCTGTATGAGATTATTCTAAAGCTGGGACTGATACACAAATAGACAGATATGATGTCAACAATAAGAACTGCTCATTTTTCATAGATTTTTCCATGAAATGTCTTACATGTACATATACCTCTATATCATATGCATCATGAATTCCACATGTAACACAGACATTTTTGCTGAATAAAGGGAGCATCACAGCTCAAACATCAACCTTGGCATTTGAGTTCATAGATGGACATGTGTATGTAATTGCTCTCTGACATATATGTAAGTTTTTGCCCAGTCCAGGTGCGACAGAAGTTGTCATTCACATGTAATAGCAGCCTCAAGTGCGAGTGAGTGAGTGCTTGGGGTTTAACGTCATACTCAACAGTTTTTCAGTCATATGACGACGAAGGAATCCTTATGGTGTATGTAATGTGCCTCCCTGTCGCAGGACAGATTTCCACCGCTCTTTTATCTAGTGCTGCTTCACTGAGACGACTTACCAAAGGCAAGTAAGCCCCCCCACCCGAGCCATTATACTAATAGTCAACCAGTCGTTGAACTATCCCCTTCATGCTGCACACCAAGTCTTAGGTGTGACTCGACCCAGGATTGATCCTGGATCTACCGCTCCCAAAGCGGACGCTCTACCAACTGTGCTATCCGGGCCGGTGAGTGTATTTGATAATCAATAACAGAATTCATAGCTGGAGATACATACCATGGCCGTTGGCATCCCAGCATCAACTCTATCCTGGAGATAAAAACAGTAACACGTGGTGGTTAAATAAATATTCTACTTGACTTGTGCTTTGCACTATATGAAACCTGGGCCACACATGGAAGATATGTCATTCCATAAAATACAGGCCACTGAATGAATAGTCTAACAAATCCATGTACAGTGTATGTATTCAAATCCATGTACAGTGTTTGTATTCAAATCCATGTACAGTGTATGTATTCAAATTCATGTACAGTGTATGTATTAAATCCATGTACAGTGTATGTATTCAAATCCATGTGCAGTGTATGTAATCAAATTCATGTACAGTGTTTGTATTCAAATCCATGTACAGTGTATGTATTCAAATCCATGTACAGTGTATGTATTCAAATCCATGTGCAGTGTATGTAATCAAATTCATGTACAGTGTATGTATTCAAATCCATGTGCAGTGTATGTAATCAAATTCATGTACAGTGTATGTATTCAAATTCATGTACAGTGTATGTATTCAAATTCATGTACAGTGTATGTATTCAAATCCATGTATAGTATATGTAATAAAATTCATGTGCAGTGTATGTATTCAAATCCATGTACAGCGTATGTATTCAAATCCATGTACAGTGTATGTATTCAAGTCCTAGTAGAGTGTATGTATTCAAATCCATGTACAGTGTATGTATTCAAATCCATGTACAGTGTATGTATTCAAGTCCATGTACAGTGTATGTATTCAAATTCATGTACAGTGTATGTATTCAAATCCATGTGCAGTGTATGTATTCAAATCCATGTAGAGTATATGTAATAAAATTCATGTGCAGTGTATGTATTCAAGTCCATGTACAGTGTATGTATTCAAGTCCATGTACAGTGTATGTATTCAAGTCCACGTACAGTGTATGTATTCAAGTCCATGTACAGCGTATGTATTCAAATCCATGTACAGTGTATGTATTCAAGTCCATGTACAGTGTATGTATTCAAGTCCTAGTACAGTATATATATTCAAATCCATGTACAGTGTATGTATTCAAGTCCTAGTACAGTATATATATTCAAATTCATGTATAGTGTATGTATTCAAATCCATGTACAGTGTATGTATTCAAGTCCATGTACAGTGTATGTATTCAAGTCCACGCACAGTGTATGTATTCAAGTCCATGTACAGCGTATGTATTCAAATCCATGTACAGTGTATGTATTCAAGTCCTAGTACAGTATATATATTCAAATCCATGTACAGTGTATGTATTCAAGTCCTAGTACAGTATATATATTCAAATCCATGTACAGTGTATGTATTCAAGTCCTAGTACAGTATATATATTCAAATCCATGTACAGTGTATGTATTCAAGTCCTAGTACAGTATATATATTCAAATCCATGTACAGTGTATGTATTCAAGTCCTAGTACAGTGTATATATTCAAATCCATGTACAGTGTATGTATTCAAGTCCTAGTACAGTATATATATTCAAATCCATGTACAGTGTATGTATTCAAGTCCTAGTACAGTATATATATTCAAATCCATGTACAGTGTATGTATTCAAGTCCTAGTACAGTATATATATATTCAAATTCATGTACAGTGTATGTATTCAAGTCCATGTTCAGTGTATGTATTCAAATCCATGTACAGTGTATGTATTCAAGTCCACGTACAGTGTATGTATTCAAGTCCATGTACAGCGTATGTATTCAAGTCCATGTACAGTGTATGTATTCAAGTCCTAGTACAGTATATATATTCAAATCCATGTATAGTGTATGTATTCAAGTCCTAGTACAGTATATATATTCAAATTCATGTACAGTGTATGTATTCAAGTCCTAGTACAGTATATATATTCAAATTCATGTATAGTGTATGTATTCAAATCCATGTACAGTGTATGTATTCAAATCCATGTACAGTGTATGTATTCAAGTCCTAGTACAGTGTATATATTCAAATCCATGTACAGCGTATGTATTCAAATCCATGTACAGTGTATGTATTCAAGTCCATGTACAGTGTATGTATTCAAATTCATGTACAGTGTATGTATTCAAGTCCTAGTACAGTATATATATTCAAATCCATGTACAGTGTATGTATTCAAGTCCTAGTACAGTATATATATTCAAATTCATGTACAGTGTATGTATTCAAGTCCTAGTACAGTATATATATTCAAATTCATGTACAGTGTATGTATTCAAATCTACAGCTGGAGCATGATCCTACACACCAAATGCATTCTTAATCTTATGCAACAGAGAATAAAATTATGTCAAGAAATACAAAATAGGCTACTAAATTCAACAAAAAACATGCTAGTAGATCTAAGTCATTCAATGATATGGAACTGATAGCATAAAAATGGTTCACTGCTCAACTAAGTTTACAGCTCAAATCCAACCAAGTAAATTAATACATTATCTAAATTTCTCAAGCTTTCTGAAATGTTAAGTAGATTTTTCACTCCAAGAAATAAAAACGAACTTGTTTTTTTCAATTACTGTCTGTTACTGTTAACCAAAATAAGTAGTATTTTGCACCTAAAACATGATAATATGGTCAAAAACGTCATGAGCATCTACATTTGGGCACCCTCTAGACTCATTTTGACTCCTACAATTTTTCTGTTTTATTCTTTGGCTTCACTGCGCACCCAGTAAGGTTATGAACAATTGTCGGCACGTTAGCACTAGCTAACTTTAATTGATAATACTAATGTAACTCTGCTGTCAAATTTGGTTTTTACATGCATGATGTAACATGGTTGTGATGTCAAGCCACATCTTCACTTTATTTAAAAATCTCTAGCCAGTGACCCTGTAGTTTCGAATTATTAAACTAGAGTTAACAAGGTCACAAGATGGACATTCTGTTTATCCTATAAAAGGAACATTGCAAAAAGAAAATGTACAAAATCAGGCCTCAAATCAGAAAGATTAATTTGTCCTGTGCCTGCGTGTAGTGAGGAGTAATTTATGGATCTAATATCAGTGATTAGTCTCCAGACCTAAGCACAACATTTCTGCGCAGCATGATATAAGCCACAAAAAAGTATTCAAATTCAGACCTACATTTACTGACAAAAATTTGGGTGAATTTTTCAAAATTATCATCCACCCAATTAAAAATGAGTGAAAAATTTTCAGCTGATGAACATGGTTGTCAATGGAATACCTCCAGGGGTTGGTCACAGGAAAATCAGTGACAACAGCACTAGGGCGCAGAGTGCATGTCAACCTGTGTGAGGATACGTCCTGAAATGCGCCTAAGCATACCTGACAAGAACATTCAAAACCTCTACAGCAACATCATTCTCAGTAAAATATTTAGAGATGAATCTGATAAAGGAATTTCCAAAGTATTTATGGCTATACAGTCAATATGTCCTGGACGTTTGCCCTCAATGCAGAAGACAAAGTCACAGTCAAAAAACACGTAGTGCAAGTAGTTTGTCACCCTGTGTAGGTTTTTATCAATGAACTGCTGTGAGCCAATCAAGTAGATCTCTCCACTAAAGATGGGATTTATGATATCTATCACTCTCTCTTTACCCTATGTTCTGGGTCACATTGGGCGTAATCTAAATGCCCCGCCACAAAGGCTGCTACTTTATAAATATTTTAATGGTTTCTTTTTCTCTTTTTTTTTTTTTCTCGTAAGGTTAATTTCTTAAAATCTTTATCTTTCTCATTAGCCAGAATTTAAAATAAAAAAAAAATCCTGACTACTGACCCTATTTTAGCTTATACAGATGGGTTATGTCTAACAATGAGTTTTTGAAGTTTTGTCCAAATCCATGCACTTACAGCTGCTGAGAGTAACTGGGCAGAGATGTTCTTCAGTTTGCTGGGTCGCAGGATGGAGCCATGTGTCTCCTGGAGAAGCGTGCGATGGCTCCTACAAGCATACCATTCATCAAATAAGCACCAAGCATTGGCAATTGACAAAGCCTACAAAATACATGAACGCTTATCAAACCTCCAACTGTTTCACATAACTCAGGACTTCAATAATCAGGGTATAACCTATGACTCACAGGAGCTTTAGTCACTTAACATGTTATACGTTTATTTGCATTGCTGATTCAAAGACTACAGTATTCAACATTGTTGTGATAAGTACATGCACAATGGACTTCATTGCTCCCACCAAATGGACTTCATTGCTCCCACCAAATTGACAGCAATGCTCCCACCAAATACACACCTTGTATACACTCCACGTGTACCTTGTTTGCTTCACTCTGATCACTCTGGTTTCTTCCAACCATAAACCTACCTGCTGTGTTATGAGCGTAAAATTCTTCAGAAGCGCATTAAACACAAACCAAATATTTATTAGAAGTGAAATGTAAGGATTACCTTCACTTGTTAAAAGTGCTAGCTCATTCATATGTTAGATATCACTTTTGCTATTACGTTTGACATTTCACACCCAGACGCTGTGACATAAAATAAAAAAAAAAACATTTTCATTGATGACGTTTCAGTCTCTGCTCAGTGGGATGACGTAATAATTTAGTAAATTTTATTTATTTATTTATTTATTTGATTGGTGTTTTACGCCATACTCAAGAATATTTCACTTATACAACGGCTACCAGCATTATGGTAGGAGGAAACCGGCAGAGCCTGGGGGAAACCCACAACCATCCACAGGTTGCTGACAAAACCTTCCCAGTTACGTCCGGAGAGGAAGCCAACATGAGCTGGACTTGGACTCACTGCGACCGCATTGGTGAGAGGCTCCTGGGTCATTGCGCTGTGCTAGCGCGCCAACCAATTGAGACACGGATACCCCCTAGTCAATTTTACTATCCCCATATAATGCAACACCAAACAACAATATACAAGACTTCATGTTCAACGTTTAACAACAAAGATGTATGTGACAGCCTACAGCTAAAAAAAATCAACACAAAAATCATCATATTGTCAAAATATCAACAATAATTTAGCACACTGAACGTTTAACACCATAAATATTGATCTTGTGAATATTCCTCCTGTGAATTATCATTTCCACTCTCTCACTCAAGCCAAGCTAGTATTATGGTACTTATGATATTTACATCTCCAGTGTTAACATCCTGTGTACACCATTCATTTGGTACACGTAACAGTCGTAAGTGGGAAGGTCTGCAGCAACCTGTGGATGGTCGTGGGTTTCCCCCGGGCTCTGCCCCATTTCCTCCCACCATAATGCTGGCCGCTGTCGTATAAGTGAAATATTCTTGAGTACGGCGTAAAACACCAATCAAATAAATAAATAAATGCAACAGTCTTTACCATGCTTGCTGTTAGAAATTAGACTGAAATGTTATTACAGCCGGGGCAATCATTACAATGTTTGACCTACTTAGATTCAAATGTAATACCTCCCAAAAACAATATTTCTTCTTCTTACCGATCTTTTTTCCTTGTTCGATCAGATAGCAAACTTTCCTGGCTTGATACAGACGATGTTTCCAGTGAGTCTCCATGAATGAGTTGTACCGGTGCGAGATCTTCATCATCCAAGACTGATTCATTATCAGGCTGCAGCAAGAAAGAATGAATGAATCATTCATTATGGCTTTATGCCACATCAGCAATTTTCAGCCATATTTTGGCGACAACATGTTTTAAAATATGAGGCAGCCAGATAGAGACCATAGACATAAACGATCAAGTGACTAACACAAAAAAATAGGAGAATACGTTTCACTTTACAGTACTGTAAGAAAATATTTAAAAATTATTTAAAAAATAAGATCAATCTTATTCCCATTATCAACTTTTGTTACTATCTGATGGATCCAACGCAAAATTTAATCTAATGTCAACCCTGAATGTAATTTTGGGAATGTTCATGATCTTTGGCATTTCATACTGAAGTACAATTCAAGTGAGGGTGGCTTATCTTACCTCATTCAGGATACTCTCCAGAGTCGGAACAGTGTCAATGGATGGAAGATCAAACTCTTTATCATCAAGCTGAAAAGAAGGATTTAATGATTTACCTCATGCCATGCTGCACGAATTTACTGATCCAATGATGCACATATTTATTCCCTTGATTCTTTTACAATTCACACTGCACTAGAAATATTTCTAAAGGGAAGGAAAGGGAAGAAAACTGACTGATAGATGGTAAAAGCACTTTCCGATACTAGTCTGTCAGCTTCTAGATCAATCCATAGTGTAAATCCTACATGACACAAGTTTTCCAACCAGGATTGATTGATCGCTGTTCATCGCCATACTGGTAATTGTATTCCAAAACTTTCACCTACATGTATACGATGGTACAGTAACTGTAGTAACTACCACGGGTCACAAAAATTTAAAAAAACATTTTGCCATGGTTTGCTGGTCAACTTAGCCTACGATCGCTTTGCTCAAGAGGCACCTTGTCTCTCTTATCAACAAGCACACGGGGTAGTATGTGTTGAGAGACCTAAGAGGAGCTATAAGAGCTCCTGTACTACAGCAGGAGAACTTTGCTTTATTTATTTATTAATTTATTTGATGGTGTTTTACACCGTACTCAAGAATATTTCACTTAAATACGACGGCAGCCAGCATTGTGGTGGGAGGAAACCGGGCACAGCCTGGGGGAAACCCACGACCATCCACAGAATGCTGACAGACCTTCCCAGCAGGAGCACTTCGGCTTACATACTAATTCCCCGACGAGCTAATTTATACCGTACGAAGATACCCGAACGTCTGAAGTTTCCTAACCACTACACCATGCACAGCATCTCATACGACATGTATGCCGTAAACATCGATACCTGATGCACAACACTCGTAATTAAATGTACACATTCAAGAATGAATAAGACTGAGAGAGTTAAGGTTCCACTTTGAGAACATAAAATGTGCCGCAAAAGAGTTACAAGGGAGCGATTTACTTGGCCAAGAAGTTAACACTGATGACACAGTTGATACAGTGACAAGTGCTGTAGTAACAGCCGTGCACGCCATCATTCCCAGAAAGAGACTGAAAGCACACCTCTCTATATTCTATCGATGCTGAGTAAAGATATGACTTTGGTCGCTGCTGATGTATCGAAGACAAGGCTGTGTGTTTTAGAGCTCACCTCTTCCAAACTAAAGTCTAAGGTCTCACTGACCCCACTTGGGTTCCCACTCACGTCGTCTGCCATTTTCGCCCACTTCCGCTAGCCTACTGATTTATCTGCCCCTGCACGTTATGCCATTAGAGTGATCTCCCTTCACCAATACGTGCAGGATATGCTCCCGGCCCCGGGACAAAGAAGATATTTTAGACTTGAGTCAAAACTTATTTATTTATTTACTTATTTGATTGGCGTTTTACGCCGCACTCAAGAATATTTCACTTGCACGACGGTGGCCTAAGTCAAAATTTCAAATCATTTTAAAATTGTACTTTCTATATAACGGAAAGGAAGATACGAAGTCTAATGTTAGAAATTTTGACTCAGTCTAAGAACGATATTGTGTTCGAGGGGCCGGATTTTAAATGATTTTAACCTATGAAGGCTTCTGTACACGTGTACCTATCTAATACTGGTAGTAAGTATAAAATCAGGCCTACCCGTAGGCCTACTCTAATTTTTTGTCGGCCTATATAGAGCTTGCATTAGGTCATACACAGGCTATGATATGCTGGAGTCATAGCCTATGTCATACACCGTACACCATCGATCAGTTATCACACTATTACTACCACTATGACTTATGTGACGACCTCAGTTAGCAGCGGAAGGCTCTGAACTTCAGCATCAACACTGATGATTGTAAAGATTAAAAGATCTTATATTTTTGCACACAAAAGACGCAAAAACAGTCAACTCCGCGAAATTGCCTTTATGGTAATAAATTCTTTATACTGCGACCATGTGGGGTTATACGCGTAGATATTATCGACCTGAGCCAAATATTTACCGATATCTACCAGACAGGTGCATCAAATAACTTCCAGCAGTATTCACATTCACATTGCCGAAGAAAGCATACGGATTACGTTTAAAGTCATGAGGAAAGAGGAAAGTTCCAGTTTCTGCTCTGGTATGTAGCATCTAGACGACTTTTCTGGAGTGCACATAGTGCTGAAATTAGGTGTAAATGTTTATATGGAGGCTCATCCTGTTTTTGAGCCTCACGGCAAGGCAAAGGTAAGACTTTACCCAGTCTTTCTGGAGGAACTCTCCAACTGCTCATTTCATCACGGTAGGAACAAAAAATTATTGAAGCATACTCATAGCATTTCTTCGTATTTTCAGGAATAGCACTTGTCCTTTCTGCCACACTGGTTTTATTAGTGAGATAACAAACGAAAACAAAAAAACGTTTCTTTTTCTCAGACGTCGGCCATGATCAAAGCAGAGGACAAAAAGTTATTTTTGTTCAAGCAACGTTGTCTGCCTTGTTTTTTCATATTGCATTTGCGCTTCTCGCCTTGACTCCGCGGGATATTCGCGCTTGAGGCCTGGACCCCGAGGTTACACGTATGTGGAAAACTAATGTACCCTTAGCCTAGCTCAGCTAGCCTGAGGCTCTAAGCGCGATAACAAGGGTAGGAGCCTGCATCTTTGCTTTGGGCCACCCTTGGCCGGGAGTCCCGTCATATTCATTCTCGTAGGCCTATGTCAGGCATTTCAAATCAAATCAATAAAATTTTTCTCTGAATCAGTGAATGGTGATAAATGTCAATGAATACACGTTTGCCCGAAAACTCGGCCTAAATGAATTATATTTTAACTTACTGAATAATACGCGGAGACCGCTTGCCCTCCTTGGCCGAACGACGTACGGGAGCACCCGATTATGACATTGTATCAGCAGGCCCCTATTTAGCTACCCTATTGGCAAACCTTCCTGCATACGTGATAATTAATATCTAAATCCATTTTATTTATGGTGTGTCCGTAAGTCAAGACATTTATGCACGTTTTATAACCAATGACACTGACCTTTATCGGATATTTCCTCAGGAAAGGGTGTGGTATGGTAAGGCGGAGAATCTGCCCCAGAGAGGTAGAAAAGAAAGTGCAAATTTCAAAATCCCACCGCAATTCTGTAAATTTCAAAATCAGAAGTATAAAACTTGGTAGCAGCACTCATAAAAGTTATATGGCCATAAAAGAAATTTTTGCTTAGTAAAACCCCACCAAAAATGCACTTTCGATCAAAACCTCCAATTTTTTATTCAAATGAGGCACTGTGTTTACATTATGAAGATTAGCCTTAATCAGAAAAATATCTGTACTGAAACTTTCATGTGTGTATGTCTACGTGCTGTCAAAGATTCATTTTAGTTAACGTTTGCCTTCACATGTCAAACATGAGTTTTACAATGTGACCAGTTTTACCAGATTTGCCAAGTTTAAAATCCGTATTTCTGCAATGCTCTTCTATAGGCATCCTTCATAGTACAGTGAACGAACGAAGTAGTCTGCGTGATATTCTGTATTATGTTGAGCAGGATAAAATAGGAATTTATTTCCTGAAATTAGATTAGAAAAAAGTCTTCGACATGGCGTCCAATGAATACCTATTTCAGGTACTCGGACGCTTTGGGTTTAGCGAACATTTTATGCGTTGGATTAAGACATTCTATACTGATATACGAAGTGCTGTTAAATGCAATGGTTTTGTGTGTAAATATTTCCCTGTAGCAAAACCAGTAAGGCAATGTTGTCCAATATCTGCTCTGTTGTACCTCCTAAGTGCTGAGCCTTTAGGGGCTCTAATTAGATCGTCAGACGATATAAAGGGTATACGGACACCATTCACTGATGAAATGACTTTAATATATCAGCATGCAGGTGATACAACATTAACTGTTGCTGATAGAGGATCTGTAAAAGCTGATCTAAATAGTGTTAATGTGCACAGTAGAGCTTCCAGTGCTAAACTAAATGTTCATACATGTGCCTTCCATGTAATTTTTGCTGATGCTCTGCCTGTGAGAATTGAAGGTGTTTCAGGTGTAATACTGGAGCATACAAAGGACGCAGTTCAATGTATCGAAATGAACTGAAAGATAAAACTACGAAATGAAATCCAATATTAAAGGATGGCCACAAAGACTCATATCATTACGTGGTAAAATCAAAGTTGTCAACAATTTACTGTGTACTCTGTTGTGGTACGGATGTACCAGGTGGTTATATATGTAAGTGTTCTTAAAAACATATGTGTCGATTTTTGGTTGGGGAAACAAGAATTAACTCTTTATTAAAGTCTGTCATAACTGTGAATGATTTAGATTTTGAAGCACTTCTTATGTTTGTCTAGATATAAGAAAAACAATGTTAACTAGGGTTTTTCTCTTATAAACATTGTAGGTAGTCTCATTAACGGAAAACTCATTAACATTGTTTCTCTCTTTAAACATAACATCAGATATAATGTACTGCTAGTTTTTATCTATGCAGTAACCATTGTATGTCCTGAACTCTGGTGAATAAATATCTTTTCAAAACAAAAAACTAACGAAGTCATTGTTGAGAACAGGAGGCACTTCGAGAAAGGGTTCGAATGTTTTTTGTTGTTTTTTTTTCTTTGGGAACATACTTTTGTGTGAGTAAAGATATAGACCGTCTTGCTATGTTAAAACAGGTATTACATAACGTGTGACAACTATAGCGAAATCATATGTGAATCCTGGTTGAGAGCACATGTGGCCCTCTAGATGTCATTAACATTAACATGTTATGCGTAACTGGAGTGTAAGGCTGAACGTTACATTTGTTGCATACTTATTTAACTGATTGGTGTTTAACTGCGTTTCAAGAATTTTTTCAGGAAACCCATCTCTTCCTTCACTGTGTTAATTAATACGAAAAGTTGCGAAGGTGCAAAATTACATCCGCTGGAGAAAAGCCGTGAGTTTAATTATTTCAATAGGCCCACTTTTTGTACAATCTGTTGGATCCACTGATTAGTTTCAGGTAACACAGATCAAGGCTTTTATTGTGTAGGTCCTATATTTCGACTTTACATTTATGCCATCGTCAGGAAAACGAAATTAAAACGGCAGAAGAATACTATGAGATTTGACTATAGTCTACCCATCCTTTCACCTTTAGCCCCAACTCTAGCCATGATAAAAATGAGTTAGTTTTCACTGACTTACACGTGAATAACAACCTTATCAAATATGGAATCGGGGTCCTCTGTGGCTTAGTTGTTAGCGCGCTACCGCAGCGTAATGACCCAGGAGTCTCTCACCAATGCGGTCGCTGTGAGTTCAAGTCCAACTCATGCTGGCTTCCTCCCCGGCCGTACGTGGAAGGTCTGCCAGCAACCTGCAGATGGCCTTGGGTTCCCCCGGGCTGTTTCCCGGTTTCCACCCACCATAATGCTGGCCGCCGTCGTATAAGTGAAAATATTCTTGAGTACGGCGTAAAACATCAATAAATAAATAAATAAATAAATCTTGAATCAATTTTACGTGCGGTATGTCGACGACATACTGGTGTTGGGTAAACTTTGTGACTTTAATCTGATTGTTAAAATGACCAAGCTCTTCCACCACAAAGAATTTAACTTATGAATGTTTTACAGAGAAAAGTACTGTTTATTTTCTTGACATAAATATAAATGTCTTAAATATGTCAGTGTATGGAAAAGTACCCATACTGAACAGTACATCCATGTTGGCAGTTTTCAGCCCTGGAAACACAATTAGCCAGTGAGAGGGTCCTGGTCATCATGACATACAAAATATACAGTAATAATGCGAAATTCCGTGTAAACTGACTGCCAATAGAGACTTTACAAAGAGTTCAAATCAATTTTTTTTTCCAAAGCAAAAACAGAATGACTGAAGTTTAATATATTGAAAAGACCAATGACTTTAAATATTAAAAGTCTTGAGTAAGAACGGACAAAGCAGCCTCAGATCATTTTACAAGTGAACAAACAGAGCAGGGGTAGAAAGCATTCATCTTGGTTAACAATGGGCAGAGTATACAAAAAGTTGATTATTTTTAAAATCAGTCAATATCAAAACCAATCAATATCACGTGTGGCCACCCCTTGCTTCAATGCATGCAAAAACTCTGCGACGCATAGAAAAAGTCAGTCGTCTGATGAGATGACGTGGGATTCGTTGCCATTCATCTTGGAGAGTGAAGGCCAGTTCTTGTCGGTTGGCTGCAAGGTGTGGCCATTGTCTTACTCGACGACCCATGATATCCCAAAGGTGTTCTATGGGGGACATATCTGAGCAATGTGCTTGCCACAGCAAGACGTTGACGTCCCTGGCGCCCAGGAAGTTCTGCACGACTCGAGCTCTATGGGGCCTGGCGTTGTTATCCTGGTACAGGACACGTGGCTGCTGTTGAAGGAATGGCAGGACAACAGGACGTAGAATTTCATCAACGTAAAGTTGAGCTGTTAGGTTAGTGGTGTCCGTTCCTCTCCACAAATCCCACCCCACACTATCACGCTGCCGCCACTAAACGGTATCACCTCCTGGACGCATGATGCAGCCATTCGTTCGCCTCTTGGACGGAACAGGCAGAAGTGGCTTTCATCCGTGAAAACAACACGTTGCCAATCACGTCGCTGCCAACGGCGTACAATTCGAGCCCATCGCGACGATATTTGGCTGTCAACAACTGCCCTCTGAATGGTCGATGGGCCCTAATTCCGTGAGCCAGGAGTCTCCTGGAAACGGTCTGCCGGCTGACCCGATAGCCTTAGGCATTGATTGACGATGACGTCACTGTCCCGTAGCGGCTCCTCTGGTGTAAGGTTCGCAGGAACCCGTCTTCTCTGGGCGTGGTTACCCTAGGCCTGCCTGTTCTTGGCCTGTCCGATGTCTTCCCTGTATGTTCGTAACGTTGCATGAATGAGTGATTGGGGTTTAACGTCGTACTCAACAATTTTTCAGTCATATGACGACGAAGGAATCATTAGGGTGCATGCACGTGTAATGTGCCTCCTTGTTGCAGGACGGATTTCCACCACTCTTTTATTTAGTGCTGCTTCACTGAGACGACTTACCGAAGGCAAGTAAGCCGCCCCGCCCGAGCCATTATATTGATACGGGTCAAACCAGTTGTTGCACTATCCCCTTCATGCTGAACGCCAAGCGAGGAAGTTACAACTTCCTCTTTTGAAATCTTAGGTGTGACTCGATCAAGGATTGATCCTGGATCTACCGGTCCCGAAGCGGACGCTCTACCAACTGTGCTATCCGGGCCGGATACGTTGCATGAAATTTGACATAGTTACACGAGAGCAGCTGACAGTCCTTGCAATGTGGGCATAGGTGGCTCCCATGGATACCATACCCAGGGCCCTCTCGCGTTGTTGTGGAGTCAATAGATGCATCACTTTGGTGGTTTTTAGTCAGTGTGCAAGTCCAGCATACTGTGTGTAACGTTTTTATACACGTATTACATGTGCAGTTGCGGCCATCCATGGGTCACGTGATTTTTCAACTTTCTTCGTTGTCTCAAAACAAATTCGTGTGGGCGTATATGACGCTTGTCGCACGTGGGTATATACTTCGTACATTGTTTTCCTACAATAATTTGGCACTAATTTGCTGGAAAGGCTGGTTAAATTTAACTCACGGAGTCGTAAAGTTTCTTATGGCCGTCAGTTTAGAATGAAATAAATTAAGCAGTTTATGATTTGGAGTGTCCACCCTAAATATTTCGCCAGTAAACGTGTTAACAAGTATGTACAACACCTACCCTAATAGAGCACCAGGCCACCCTGAAATGATTAAAGTCTATTAAACAAAAGCGACGTTAAACACAATCTGTCAATGAATCGGAAGAACATTTCCTGGATAATAATTTTGATTTGAAAAGAGCCAATATACCTCACGTTCTTAAGCACAATTAATGTACCCTACATATTAACATAAATCTCACATGCCATTGTGGGTCTAGCTAGGTTAAAATGTTTGTTTAGCCACCCGGAGAGAATAAATTGTTGTCAGTCTTAAGGCCCCAAAGTGTGTCTTGTAGGGTCGTTGATTCCACTCATGTATAAATATGAAGAATAACTCTAAGTTTGGGAAGGTGAGGTAGGTCAACACTGACCCATCTAGGAATAAAACATCTCCTATTAGTTCGTACATTAATATTCGCTTCGTCCAGTTTGTTTTTGTTAAGGACAATATATCTGATGTTCGTAAGAGCCCTAGGAGGCCCCATGTCCTAGTGGTTAGGTCATGCTGGCTTCCTTATTGGTCGTACATGAGAAGGGTTACTGCAGCAACCTGTTGATTTCCCCAGGTTATGACCGTTGCCTGCCCTCATATATAAAGCTGTTCACTGTCGTATAAGTGATATATGTTTGAGTACAGCGTGATACATCATATAAATAAATGAACATTCCTCATTTCCATAAGCACGGTACAATATATAAACCTGGTGTTCGAGTAAAACTGTAGTACACATCATGTTTCGCTCTACAAGATATCTGTCATGTTCGTATAGCTATTTACATGTGTAACAAAGTTCTGTACAATACATGTGCATGTATGTATTCCGGCGAGAGTGATCCTAGGGGATTATATAGGTTTGGTGTGAAGCTTGCACATGTAGAGTGTTATATTTCACCGTTCCCCGAGTCCACGTTGATTTACCCCCATACCGGAACAAAGCCATTACTGAGTTCCGTGATTTGTTGACACGCAGACTAGAGTGGATCAGCTGAGACATTAAGCATATTAAGCCTAGCTTGTTTTCTCACATTCCCATATCAAATGACGCGAAACTGGCAAAGTCGCAGACACTTATAGGCAATAACTTACCAAAACGTCGATGGTTTAAGCCGGGCACTGACGTTTTCTCCATCCGTAAAACTGACCGTCATCGTAAAAGTGGAAAATCCTTGAGTGTGGCATCGAACAACAATCAAACAAGGAAATGAATCAAATAACCAGAAAGACAAAATGAAAAAGGATAACAGCGAATGTAAGACTAAAAATTTTGTTTTTTATTTCAAAAAAAATATAGGAATCAAAATAGAGGAATTAAAATCATGAAACCTGACTGTCTGGCATGCAATCTCTCGAGACAGCTCGAGATTGCATGATTAATATTCTGACGTAACATAATGGTGGCTTGCAGTTACTAACTAAAACAAGGTCCTAACTATAGGCCTCAGTATATCTGTTCACGTATGCAAGTAAAGCAAATTAACCATACATAAACCTCTTTAGTCACCCCCACCCCACACAGATCAACGTTAATCTCAAATCAATTCAGCACCAATGGTCTCATTTCCCCTGCACTTGCACATATACCTGTTAGGTTGCTGGATATTTTGTTTTTTCTTATTTTTTTTCTTTGTTATCCCATCTTCGCATTTCTGTGTTCTTTGCAACATCACATTTTCATTTTCGCCTTTCTGATGTTTTCTCAGTAAATGTAGGCCTACATGTATCTGTTTAACTGAATAGTCCGTCTGCATACAATAAAACACTCAGGTTTTGTGATTATTATCTTTGGTTTTGTTTTTCTCAGATTTGTGAAAACAAGAAAGTAAGAAATGTTTGAATTAACTGGTCTTCCATCGACGGACTATCAGCTTGACATGGAGATTCCTGAAGGGTAGTGTTTACGGGTGTATGTGATAAGACCAATTGACCTCTGACTCTCACCAGAAGCCAGCATCCTGTGTCACTTAGCAGTTCTGTTTAATTTGACTGGTCCGTGTCATTATCTAGGGACGAGTGCATAAACGGTATCGCTCAAGTCCCCGGGGAGGAGGGCCAAGTGTACATCCGTCTTAAAGTCTTAGGGACACAGGACTGAGTGGTGAAGGCTGCTGTCAAAGGCGAAGGAGCTAAGGGATGAACCTGGACGTTTAGAGTTTGGAGCAAACAGTATGTACCTATATCAGTATTCCACTTTTACTGTTTTTCTAGTAATTTCCAGTCATTTTTTTCTCTCAAACGTTGGTATTTGCATAATTCAAAAGCACACAAAAGATTTCCATGAGAAAACTTGCAAATCAGACTATCACAGGTTAATCTAATGGAGGCACGATAATCATTCAAGTTGCTTGCAGGTCAGATATTGCATGAATTAAATGACACTTCCGCTTTGGGTAATATGATTTTTTGCGAACGTCTGGTCTCCCTTAGCAATAGATAGTGCTGTAAACTACCCCCACAGGCTGATCGGGAAACCGTAATGTATACGTCTACATATGTAAAGACACGCAAGTGCGTGTATGGAAGGCCAAGCTACAAAGTTAGTGTTCATAGCCGTATGCGAATGTATTGAGGTAGTGCCTACTATCTTACATGTACATGTAGCTGACTCAGACACGTGTATAAATGTATGAATCTACTACATGTACATGTAGCTGGCTCAAACACGTGTATAAATGTATGAATCTACTACATGTACATGTAACTGGCTAAAACACGTGTATAAATGTATGAATCTACTACATGTACATGTAGCTGGCTCAAACACGTGTATAAATGTATGAGTCTACTACATGTACATGTAACTGGCTAAAACACGTGTATAAATGTATGAATCTACTACATGTACATGTAGCTGGCTCAAATACGTGTAGAAATGTATGAATCTACTACAAGTAACCCAGTGGACAGTGAAGGTTTGTATAAGATAAATCACCAGTCGGCTTTTATTCCATCGTGCATGTGCTTGAATGACTGATTACACTTGATAGCATCAGGTCTCACCGCACATCGCATGTGGGGCAACTCACACACTTCCACAACATCTGTGTAACACATGGTATCTGTTATGCAGCGTACGTTATCTGATCTCTTCCTCCATATCTTCTCCTGCATTCTTAGGCCGTCCGCTGTCTAACCCTAGACGACACGTCTTGTGTACGCGTAATGTGTGTCTCTTAACATGAAAGACAACCATACATGAACTTCGGCTTTTAGACGCTAGTTTCATTCATGAAATTGTTTTACTTGTGACGTGAAATGTGGACACTTCGCTCACTTTGTGCAGCATTAGACATAGAATTTTTTTTATCTTACACATTTAATTCCAATAAATTTAATCAGACGTTCGTTTAATTCGTTTATAAAATTTATAAAAGAGGAAGCGGCTAGAAAATTTGATGCACCTTTCTATTGCTTCAAGATAAATATCGGAGTTCTAGGATTTACGTGGATGAAATGTTTCAAATATACTGTGTTGATATAACACACATGCTGCTCTATATGTAAATGCAAGCAACCCACAACTTTCTGATAGGCAACAATTTGGTGCAAAGTGAAAAAACAACATTTTTTTTTACGCTTTTTGTGAGGATACCGTTTCAGGCTTGGGAATATTGTGCTAATTACGCACACGATTATAGCTATCATATAAACATAGTACAATATATTAAGGATTGTCGCTGGGTTTTTCTTTTGCCGCGTAAATATTATATTCTAATGCATACACAGCGCTACACAATAACCCAGGAGCCTCTCACTAATACGGTCGCTGTGAGTTCAAGACCAGCTCATGCTGGCTGCCTTACCGGCCGTCCGTGAGAAGGTCATTCAGCAACCTGCGGATGGTCGTGGGTTTCTCCCGCACTCTGTTCGGTACCCCCCCCCCCCCCCAACACACCCACGCCCTTCCCACCATAATATTTTAGTGAAATGTTCTTAACTGAAATAATCAAATAAATAGGCATACTTTTCCTTGCTTTCCTGCGTTGAAATTCTAGGCCACAGAATGCTACGTTACAAGGATTGCATTAGTCTCGGTTAAAAACAAAGAAAATTCTCAGACCAATAAGACTGAGAATGGATATATATGCAGGCAACAAGGTTCAACGCATTTCGAATTTTTGTGCAGAATCTGCAAGGACCCAAGGCCTAAAACGTTTTGCTATATTTAGTTAAATAACATATACGAAGTTCTAAAGGTAGAAGCAAAACCTGCACCGCGCTTGGGGTGGCCATAATGTGAGCTGCCGTGCGTCAAGCAATGGGAAGGCAGAGTTCTTGCAAACATTACACCACGGGTTTGGCTGTTATACAGTGCCCTCTGGTGGCTGACCTGTCAGTGGACACGGAGATTGATGTGAATATGGAGACCTATTAAAAGTTATAGAAGATTACATCCATTACATTACATTACATTTATTTGCCTCTATAAATGTAGTTTTGGGGTAAATATTTAGGGCAATTGCACTACATCTCGTTCTTACTGTCCAGTTTTCTAGACACACGGTCGAGACATGGAAAAGAAGTCAGACCTTGGGTATATTCAACTCCTGTCTACTTTTAGAATTGTGAGGAAGCTAGATTCTGAATAAGTAATCTAATCAATCTTTTTTCATCATATTTTTCAGGTCTTGTTAAATTTGACAGAACATTGATAGGATGATGACGACCGGTCGAGTTTACGTCATATTTGCCATTTTCCTGGCCATCATGGCAGTGATGACGGGATACCTCCAGTACTTTGGATCCCCTGCTCTCTGCTGGTGCCCTAACCACTTCACCGGTGCCATGGTGTTTTACGTGAACTCGGTCTGCTTTCTTACTGATAGCTATTATATCCCAGGAGACCCATTCCCGGGGCCATTACCCATACAATCCATGACCAACCACTTCAAATGGACACCATTCGCCTTGCTCTTTTTGGCCTCCCTGTACGTCATACCGGAAATAAGTGTGACAATTGGATCGAGCCTTTTCGGGTCGAAGGTGGATACCATTCTGAAACTCTGTAAGCAAAGCATCAGGGGAGACAAGGAAACGAGAGACGTTGCCATCCAACAGTTGATAATCGAACTTGACTCTCGATTTGTGAAAAATGCAAACAGATCAAAGTTCTGGCGATGCATATCTTCCATTATACCCTCGCTTCCAGTTTACGCCCGATTACAGGAAGTTGGTGGTAAATTGATGTACGTACTGGGATCGCTAATACCGCTAATCTTCCTGTGCAAAATATTTCCCGAGAACTTCGACATGAATCACAACATAGTCTCAGAAAAAAATGAAACCTACTTCCCCAAGCTAATATTTTGCGAAGTTGAAATAAGGCAGTTACAAAACATCCAGCGTTACACGTTGCAGTGCCACCTACCAGCCAATGACATGTTCGAGAGAATCAGTCTTCTGGTTGGCTTCTTGGCTCTCGTGATATCGTCTATCAGCAGCGGTGACGTTATCTGTTGTCTCGTCGCTCGTCTCTTTGGGCCGAGACACCCCATGAATGTGGAGAGACACCTGAAGGTGATTCCAGAATGCGACACAGAACTGTTCTCCGAATTCACTGAGCATTACCTGAGGGCGGACGGGATATACCTGTTCCAGCTGATTGGTCAGAATTCCACCGAAGCTGTTGTAAGTCAGATTCTCTCCAGGCTCTGGGAAGACTTCAAAACCAAATCTCTGCAAGATAAACCTCCATTGCCACCGCTCTATGCACCTGACGACAAGGATGTTCTGGTGCATTATGAACACTGCTAGGCTTTTGAACGGGTTTCGTTGTTGTTTACCGCAGTACAGTAAATGACTTAAGCGATTCGACCGGTACTGAGTTCTAATGGGGTATCAAATGAGTAATGCTTTGACAGTTTCCACACAAAAAGTCAACACAAAGGCAGGAATGAATTAAGGACTGCACGGCTTGGAGCCAAATTACTTTAAGCTACAGAGGTATCTCGGACAAATAGGACAAACCAAATAGTCTACATTTATATATTTTGTTCACTTTACTTGACACGTGCTCTTCTAAGAATCCAAATTTAACATCGACTTTTACCCGAACGAGATTGATCGGTAAAGTGGCCTGTATATTAGCTACATGGACCAATGTTTACGCAAATTTCATGAGGTGCTAACGAATGAAGTCATGATGCAAATAAACACAATCAAAGTGGATGCACTGATTACTTTTTCTGGTGTTGTTAATCACAAATATTACTCATAGTATAGCTTTTTCTATTCCAAAAGTCACGAGCCAGCCGTAAATCCTTTCTATTCCAGAAGTCATGTCTCAGCTGAAAACCCTTTCTATTCCAGAAGTCACGAGCCAGTCGAAAATCCTTTCTATTCCAGAAGTCATGTGTCAGCTGAAAATCCTTTCTATTCCAGAAGTCATGTGTCAGCTGAAAATCCTTTCTATTCCAGAAGTCACGAGCCAGCCGTAAATCGTTTCTATTCCAGAAGTCATGTGTCAGCTGAAAATCCTTTCTATTCCAGAAGTCATGTGTCAGCTGAAAATCCTTTCTATTCCAAAAGTCACGAGCCAGCCGTAAATCCTTTCTATTCCAGAAGTCATGTGTCAGCTGAAAATCCTTTCTATTCCAAAAGTCACGAGCCAGCCGTAAATCCTTTCTATTCCAAAAGTCACGAGCCAGCCGTAAATCCTTTCTATTCCAGATGTCATGTGTCAGCTGAAAATCCTTTCTATTCCAAAAGTCACGAGCCAGCCGTAAATCCTTTCTATTCCAGAAGTCATGTGTCAGCTGAAAATCCTTTCTATTCCAAAAGTCACGAGCCAGCCGTAAATCCTTTCTATTCCAGAAGTCATGTGTCAGCTGAAAATCCTTTCTATTCCAGAAGTCATGAGTCAGTCGAAAATCCTTTCTATTCCAGAAGTCATGTGTCAGCTGAAAATCCTTTCTATTCCAGAAGTCATGTGCCAGCTGAAAATCCTTTCTATTCCAGAAGTCATGTGTCAGCTGAAAATCCTTTCTATTCCAGAAGTCATGTGTCAGCTGAAAATCCTTTCTATTCCAAAAGTCACGAGCCAGCCGTAAATCCTTTCTATTCCAGAAGTCATGTGTCAGCTGAAAATCCTTTCTATTCCAGAAGTCACGAGCCAGCCGTAAATCCTTTCTATTCCAGAAGTCATGTGTCAGCTGAAAATCCTTTCTATTCCAAAAGTCACGAGCCAGCCGTAAATCCTTTCTATTCCAGAAGTCATGTGTCAGCTGAAAATCCTTTCTATTCCAGAAGTCATGTGTCAGCTGAAAATCCTTTCTATTCCAGAAGTCATGTGCCAGCTGAAAATCCTTTCTATTCCAAAAGTCACGAGCCAGCCGTAAATCCTTTCTATTCCAGAAGTCATGTGTCAGCTGAAAATCCTTTCTATTCCAAAAGTCACGAGCCAGCCGTAAATCCTTTCTATTCAAGAAGTCATGTGTCAGCTGAAAATCCTTTCTATTCCAGAAGTCATGAGCCAGTCGAAAATCCTTTCTATTCCAGAAGTCATGTGTCAGCTGAAAATCCTTTCTATTCCAGAAGTCATGTGCCATCCGAAAATCCTTTCTATTCTATGTGCCAGCCGAAAATTCTTTTAGTTAGTTTATGACAGTGAGTGGAACACAAAAGTAGATTTTTTTCATTAGATCTCCTCTTGCAACTTTCCAAATAAGTTTACAAAATGAAAATAAGTCTTCATAGAGTTTTGCCATTTTAAGTCGCCCTTTTGTCATTTTCAGAGGTCAATTTACATTGGAGAGTGGCTTCAATGTACATGGAGAGCGAGTCAATAGGCACGCACCAGGAACATCTCAGTGGAAGACACCATCTTACACCTGTCATTCCATTGCAAGTCTACAGAATTGACGTCGTGAAGTTTATAGAAAAATGCTTCATGGCCGGAATCTTTTTTTATTCACTCGGGTTCGTTAGTTGCGTTCGTTCGTTACGATTTTTTAAAAATGCATCAAATATTATACACCGATACTGCACTGAATGTGTATAGCATGTACGTATGTTTAAACTTACATCTCAACTACTTCTTATGTTGTTTTTTTCCGCTCTAGGTATTGACAATATTTTATTAGATGTGGTTAAACGTCACGCCTGACTACATCAGATGTAACGAAATGCGCAGAAGGATACTCACACCATTACAAGCTCACTGAACTGGACCATGAACTATACACAGGGAGTCACGATCTGTGTTGTCTAGACATCTTTGTAAGAAGGTAATGAAGCCGACAAACTGCGTCGGGATTTCTTTCTTAACACTCTACTTTCACTCTTACAGTATCGCCTTTTAGAGAGGGGTTAATGTCCTTATGCTGTCGTTTCCAGGCCCGGAGAGCACTGTATTTTCATTTTCATCAGATTGAAGGCTTTGACTTATCTATACTGAGCATTTCATCCTCTGTATTTTTTCTGTCAGCTCAAGTGCTTTGTACAAGCAATAGTTAAGTCTTTTCTTAATTTCTGGGTCGTCAATGGCGTTGAGCACTGCCTTTTCCGGCGTTTTATTTATTTATTTTTTTGGGTTTTTTTGTGGGGGGGGGGGGGAGCTTTTAAGAAAGTGTGTCATTCATTTCGTCCACAGAGATACTACGATCATCTGCTGTGTTCAGCTCTTTTGGCACAAACCACTATCTGCTGGGTCCCACGTAGACTGAATCTCAGCCACGTGCACACCAAGCGCACACCTACAAAAGCTTTCATTTTCAACTTTTCAGAATGCAACGAGTACAAGACTATTTGCGATTCTGACCAGAGTACAGTGGAAGAGAGCTTTACTCCGAATTCCTAAAATACTGTCTTACCCAACTATAGCGGCGAAAAGTTCAAAGCGACGAATTGTCGTTTGCTTAAGGGGCACACCCTTTATTTCCCTTTGTTGAAATCAGGCGAATACACGCTCAAGATTTTGTCGGACAGCTCAAATACACTACTGCAGTAGTGTTTGTGAAAATGAGCATCTCAGGCGTACAAACTGCATCATTTAATTATAGGATTTGCTTCCCCGTACATTTTTTGATGTAGATGGGGGCCTCTGTGGCTCAGTTGGTTAGCGCACTAGCGCAGCGTAATGACCCAGGAGTCTATCACCAATGCGGTCGCTTTGAGTTCAAGTCCAGCTCATGCTGGCCTACCTGCGGATGATCGTGGATTTCCCCCGGGCTCTGCGCGATTTCCTCCTACCATAATGCTGGCCGCCGTCGTTTAAGTGAAATATTTTTGAGAACGGCGTAAAACATCAATCAAATAATTAAATAAATAAATTTTGATGTAGACGATTATATCTGTACCGTTGTTTACATCGTATGTCTTGCATGGCTATTCTTGCCTTGATAGTTACGACAGAAACCAGTTTGGGGGCCTCTAGGGTAAAGTAATTAGCCTGCCACTGTATGTTCCCATGTACCATAATGCTGACCACCGTCGTATAAGTGAAATAGTACTGACTGCGACATAAAGCACCAATCAGATAAATAAATAATTAAAAAAATAAGAAACTTCTTCGATGAGAGCAGGCAGTGTTGATTTTAACAGATTTTGGCAAACACCCAAGATATTTTCTTTGCCCATATTATATTATATTCGACATCTATCAATCTAGCTGAGACAATCTGTATATCTGTCTCTGCCATGAACTGTAGCTGATGTGACTGTTACTCTTCGCTCTCGTCGGCGGTGTTTAGCATAACAAAATTCCTTGGAAACGGTTTATCACCGAACGTGACTCTCAACCTGTACGCATCATGGTCCCTGGCTGTGCCCATGTTTCGCTACAGGGGTCGATGAACGTGCGTACCCGCTTTTTACAGGTACATCTGAAAGAACATACAACGAAAAGTTGTATAGCAATCAGTCTGGCAGTGAGACAAGGACCTGTCAGAATTCCGAGACCTTACGTGCGTATTCCAGGATGCTTGCTTTTGACCCATTCCTTTGCAAACTGTTTCACAGGGACAGGAGTCGTCTTTTGACCAAATCGTGATAATCTCCTACACATGACGAATCTGGCTTTCAAGGAAGATCAACATTAAACCATGATCTGTATTCTTCCTACATGAAAATTGAAACAAGTCAAGTGGCTGCTTATTTCCGGTGACATCGCCATCGGGCAGGGACATTTAGGTACCTGAATACAAAGGGTTTCAGACTAGTAAAGCGTTGCCACATAAGCTTGGTCGAGGGTGCCCGTTTTCATTTGTCTGACGACATACCAACCTAACCTAGAAGGTAGCAGCATTATCTTTAATTAAGGATAGCACTTTCAGGATATTGAACAGATTGTAGTGCTGGAATTGATAGTGACCACTGCGGCTTTCGAACCAGCGATTTCAGAGCCATGCAACAAATCATGCCAACCGTCCAGACCATTCGACCATTGGGCATGTACGCCTGGCGAATTGGTGACTACCATTCAACTTAGAAAGTGGATTTCTGGTCGAGGATGAGGGGGTTTGCTTCTTACTGTAGCCTGTAGAGGGCACCTGCAAGGTTTGTGAATTGTTGGCTGCTAAACAAGATTTACAGCATAGAGAGTGAAAAGAGAGCGGCGACGACATTGTGATAATTGGTGAATGCTCACATGGACCAGGTGAAACACCGATCCTTGTTAATTTATCCCAGGTAAGATTTTATTCTAACGCGTTCATCTGATTTGTAGGTAATGTATTACCTACCAACCCTCTGACTGATTCTAACCCCTGACTACTAGATATTTGACGTCTAGTCCCCATTTTATGACAAAGCTTGGACTACATGTACCTCTTGGAAATCTACATTTCCGTGCTCCCATGGCATAGTGGGTACAGAATATAATTCAACGTAGGAAGCTTTCCTTCAAACCTCTGTGGCTCACCTCGACCTGAAGTTTCTAAGTAGCCCTGTATTTCGATTTCAGTGTTATACCGAAAAATGCCAAATTTGTCTACCGCTGGAATTTTGATTTCTCCATCTCCCCAATTGCTCAATGTGTTCTTCAACCGCGGATTCACATATTTGTTGAATGCCTTGCATTTCCTTCATTAGACTTCCTCTGTTGTTTTTTACTGCCACTGATGGTCTCTCGCGCTCTATTAATTGCCCTGATAAAATTGTCACGAAACAATTTTTCGCAGGCCACTGGCCTGTGCGCTTTCATCGCTCACTGGTTTCTCTCCCCTGTTGGCCCTCCGGCTGCTTGTTGCCTCTATGTTCGCGTTCACTCATATCACACCCTCTTACTTTCAGGCGTCGCTTGAATTACCTGCAGTCAGCGCAGAAATTATTAAATCTTCAGAAACTATAGTCAGGAAGCAATGAGCCCAACAACCTACGAGACATTCGTGTATATCTTTAGTTTGCATTTTTATGTGCAGTTTTTAAAGTATATGTACCCATGTATGCTTGAGATTTAACGTCGTCGTTAACAATTTTTCAGTCATATGACGACGAGGAGTCATTCAGTGTGTATACAAATATTGTGTCTTCTTGAGGCACGGACTGGCCCCGATAGCACAGCTGGTAGAGCAGCGGAAACAGGGTCAATCCTGGGTCGAGTCACACCTAAGACTTTAAAAGAGGAAGTTGTAACTTCTTGGCGTTCGGCATGAAGGGGATAGTGCAACGACTGGTTGACCCGTATCAGCATAATGGCTCGGAGGGGCCACCTTACGTGCCTTCGTCTCAGTAAAGCAGCACTAGATAAAAGAGCGGTGGAAATCCTTCCTGTAACAAGGAGGCACATTACATGCACTCTAAGGATTCCTTCGTCGTCATATGACAGAAGTGGCAATATTTGTCGAGAGTCAAATATACAGTATTTAGTCTTCGAATAAAGAAACATGTGTATAGGTTTAAATATGAGGAAATTGAAGCTTTGTGGCCTATGTTATAACTTATCAATATGGCTGATGATATCCACATATGCTATTGAAACAGTAACAAATCGATATTTAAATTTAAGCTCAAGGCCAATAGTGGTGATAAAAGGGACTTGAGTGGAATATGTACTGTCGCGACCCAATACCCTCTTCCGCATTCTACATAATCTTAGACATGTAATACCAGTAACTCTTATAATGGTTATTGATTGATGTTAAACGACAAGCCTTGATGGCTTGCATTTGATACAGAATAAAATATTAACAGAATCAGTGAAATTAAGAGACAATATTTAAAAGATAAAAAGTCCCACACTTGACATCTAATCTTGTATGAAATCGGTGCAGAATTTAGAATTTCATCTGTGAATTAATTTGGGCACTGAGAGCATATTCATTTGCTGGGGTAAAATGTCATTTGCGAAACGTCTGAATTTCTGTGCCACTATTTCATGTGTTTTTATTTCAAGAGCAGATTGTAAAGATCTCTTTGTGTGTATTACTATCTCTCTTATCCGATCGGAAATTCTGGATTTCACATGTTTATCAGTGAAACTTTGAAATCAAACGATCTCAACAGCTGCTTCTCTTCGACAAAACAGTGAAAAGAAACGCCTCGTGTCAGCGTATGTTGTTCTTTTAAAAGGTACTAAACGGATGGCTAACGTTTCAATTGCCCTGTGACTTGAAAAATAAAACGCCAGGGTGTGGGATTCTATTACTGTGAGTCTTTCATGTAGCGATGCAATTTGTCATGAATGATAACAGGTTTAATAAGACCTTTTGAAATGATACGACGCTGCTGAAGAAAAGCTGTCAGTCAGAAAGCTGCTGATGTCTTCACTTGATTTCGTCTGAACTCAAAAACATGTTCTCATCCCAGTCTGCACCAGCATATATGACGCACCTTCACCAGCCAAAGAAACAGCACTTGAAGCTTTTTCATAACACGCCGGAGCAATACGTTCACAAAACCTGCGCTACATGGGCTGTCTTTACGATAGATGTAGTGTTACATATTACACGGAAATAGCACGCACAGGCCAACATCAAGATTGTATTAGGTATAATTGGGCACATTTTGCTTAGCCAGTAATAACCAAACGGCGATACCCGGCCCGGATAGCACAGTTGGTAGAGCGTCCGCTTCGGGACCGGTAGATCCAGGATCAAGCCTTGATCGAGTCACACCTAAGACTTTAAAAAAGAGGAAGTTGTAACTTCCTCGCTTGGCGTTCAGCATGAAGGGGATAGTGCTTCCGTCCTGCAACAAGGAGGCACATTACACGTACATGCACCCTAATGATTCCTTCGTCGTCATATGACTGAAAAATTGTTGAGTACTACGTTAAGCCCCAAGCACTCACTCACTCACCAAACGGCGATACATGTAGACAAGTCTGAAAATTGACGCCGACAGGAACTGTGCGTTCGTAGCATGATTCACAGTGTTATGTCAGTGTTGTGTGACTCAGCTGTTGTGTTTCTGTGTTACTGGATGGTATGTCACGTCTGGTGTCAGTGTTGTTTGACTGTTGTGTGACTGCGTGTGTTGTCAAGTCGGGTGTCAGTTTTGTATGATTGGACAGGGTGTCATTTATTTTGTCAGTGTTGTGTAACTGTATGGTGTGTCATGTCTGATGTCAGCATTGTGTGTCGGGGGTGTCATGTCTTTTGTCTCTAGGGGTCACTGTCTGGTGTCACTGTTGTGTGAGTGGGTGGTATGTGATGTCTTAACTGTCAATGCTGTGTGACTGGGCGGGGTGTCATTTCTAGTGTAAGTACTCTGTAACTGTCTGGTGTGTCATGTTTGAATTGTTAGTGCTGTATGCCTGGGCGGTGTGTCATATGTGGTGTCAGCGTTGTGTGACGGGAGGGGCTGTCTTATCTGAATTTTCGGTGACATGTATCTGTGTGGTGTGTCATGCCTGAATTGTCAGTGTTAGGTGCATGGGTGGGGTGTCGTGTCTGGTGTCACTCGTGTGTAACTGGGTGGTGATTCCTGCCTAGTGTCAGTGCTGTGTGACTGTAAAGTGTGTCATGTGTGAATTATCAGTGTTGTATGAAAGGGTGATGTGCCATGTTAGGGGTCAGTGTTGTGTGAAATGGTGGTGTGTCATGTTAGGTGTCAGTGTTGTGTGAAAGTGTGGTGTGTCATGTTAGGTGCCAGTGTTGTGTGAAAGGGTGGTGTGTCATGTTAGGTGTCAGTGTTGTGTGAAAGGGTGGTGTGTCATGTTAGGTGTCAGTGTTGTATGAAAAGTTGGGGTGTCTTGTATGGACTCACTGTTTTGTAACTGGGTGGGGTATGTGTGCTTCGGTTTTAACGTCGTCCTTAACACTTTTTCAGTCATATGACGACAAGGTAGGTATATAGTGCCTTCTTGTGGCAGGGCGAGTCCATGCCGTCAATCATGCCTGTCCCTGAGGCATCAGGACGGCAGCAAACATGACACCCTAGCCAGTTATATTATAATGATTATACTGATTATACTGATACCGGACCAACCAATCCTGTTTCCTTGCTCTAACCTCTAGTCACACAACACTGACACCAGACATGACACCACGACGAGTCATACAACACTGAAACCATACATGACACCATACATCTGCCAGTTATGAGCGCCTAGCGATGCAGCAGAAAGTACCATTTTCAGCCTTGGTTTGACCCGATCCGGGTTTGATTCCGGGTTTCCCGACTTTAAGGCGGACGCTCTAACCGTTGAGCCATCGAAGCGGAGTGACTAAATAAGTGGGGTGTCAGTTCTGCTGTCAGTTATGTGACTCGGCAAGGTGTCATGCCTGGCGCCAATGTTGTCTGACTTGACAGAGTGTCATGTCTGGGCAGTCAGTGTTGTGTGACTGGGAGGCGTGTCATGTCTGGCGCCAATGCGGCATGACTTGGCGCGATGCCATTTCTGGTGCCAATGTCGTGTCGTGTTGTGTCACTCGGCGGGGTGTCACGTCTGGTGTCAGTGTTGTGTTATAAGCATAAGCACTCATTGACAGCATTCACTGACAGAAATCATTTGCACTGATCTCATTGGGAATTTCCAATAAAAATAAAATAAAATCAGTTGATTTACAAGTCGTGTAATACAGCATACCTTATCGGCCCAAACTGCATTTATCTCCTCAAATACATTTTTGTCGTGCATCTTAGCGTTTAGTCAGCAGTTTCTAATTAACAAATATTACAGTCAGTCCAAAATTCATTAGGGATGCCGAAGGTTTATGGGATTGAGAAGGTGGCATGTCACCGGGCAACGCCTAAAATTAGTTAAAAATGTCTGACGTCCGCGATAGTTAGGTCGGCAGTGCTTTGATCTTAGAAGCCACCGCTTCAAAATAGAAGCACAAAATCCAGGAACAGTCGAATGTCTAGATCAGCCTCTGTGGTACTTAGATTTATTTCCATTTGTTTCAGAATTGAGCATGAATCCATCTGTACAACAATGCTATTTATAATTTTCTAAACATTCCACCAGCACAACCTCCCCTGAGGCTACTTCCTGAACCAAGAATACCTTGGTCGTGTATCTGCAGCTAGACTATTTGAAAAGGGTGGCTGGAGTTCTTTGTTCCAGTAGGCCTACTGTGTCAACAGTTCAAGTGGAAGAAATACTTTTTCAGCATGTCCAATTTCCGAGAAAACCGTATCTTTCACTTTGGCCTTGATCGCCGAAGTTCACAACTTTTATCTGCCAGTGCATAGAATATTATACGGAAAATACTTTTAAGATACTTTGAATGGCAGTCTTTCAGTAGACATAAACATATACTCAGGTGCTGTCTCTTACTTTAGCATATATAATAATAACAAACACCTTAAGCCGTACCTCTACAAATATAAAACTTGTTTTCCTTTTAATGCATGTTCCCTGGGTGATTTAAGCTGATGTCATTTACCGACACATTACCGGAGGCAGTTCACAGCCTTATATTTACATGACAAAGACCTGATTTAGTCAAACTTGGTGTTTATGTACTCTCCCAGGTATGTATTATACACGTGATGTATTCATGGTTTAGCTATCTCATAACCCATCAAACTACTTTTTTCTTACATCGGTAGCAGCTGACAAAGCAGTATCTTGAAGGACAGGTATTAAGAGGATTAAGGAACATTAAGGAGCAGATGCTTGGCAAGATAACGGTCTCTCCTGAAATTTACACCGACTAACAGCAAAATTATCAGGAAGCACAACCCAATGGTGAGTTCATTTTAAGTATATGCACAGATGCATTTAAATTGCTGTTCTGTATTTTACCCTTAAGCCTTGTATAATAGATGCGGTTGATTTTGTTCTAATACCAATTCGCAATGCCATTTAGCATTTGGCGTCTTTGTACGTGTATACCGTGCACAAGATTATTTTTCAGTTTAAATAACGTATTGGCTTGGTTAGTGCTCTGTCTAGGACACCCCAAATCGAGACCAGGAGTACAGGTGCACCCTTCATGACTGACGAGCTTAGGCTAGATTAGTATAATTCACCCTATAACAAGGGTTGCCATGGTCATTTTTTTATTTGATTATTGTTTAACGCTGTGCTCAAGTATTGATACGATACGGCTCAGTTTTATGAACGGAGGTAACCGAATTGCCTGATCTAAACGGCCGACCTTTGACTAGTTACTGACGGACATTCTCACGTGTGACAGGCACATATATACTAGTCGTATTGTCCGAAGATGAATGGTCTTCAATGAACGTTAGACAGCGCAAACTGTCAAACGAATCTCCTTGCTCGCGTTTTGTCACCAAAGACCATGATCAATGATGGCAGCTAAATCTACAACTTCCCTGCCCAAAGCCAGGTTCGAACCCGTACCTCGCGTGTCCTACAGAATGAAAGGTAAACGTCGGTAACAACCTGGTCACGGATCGCACCCTTGGCCATCTGTGAGAGTTTTTATACTGTGCATGTAACCTCACTGTTCAGTAATTTAGATTGTACATTTGTACATCGTGTTGGCCTCTTGTCGGAGTACACTCTAAACAAGTCTATTAAATTGACAGAATAAGATATATTTTGACTGGTGGCGGACTAGACAGTACTATTGTTAGAAGCTATTATCTCATTATAGTTGACAGACCTTTTCTGATATTCCAACAGAGTGCCCCTGTTCGTCTAAAGGGATGTTACGCTGTGCATACCATAATATTATGCTGTAGTAACACAATCTCTTCTAGCATTTTAGAAATATAATACAATATGTTAATGGCGTGCTGTAACCCTTTTCGTTGAAATTAAACCCCAATAATAATACTTACAGACGTTACAGAGAATTTCAGTGTATCTAACACAGAGAACCTTATATAACCAATTTGAATGATTATTCCCCTGTAATCAGTGAATGCGTTAAGTGCTGGTGTTACGCGATAGATTTGCGTCCATTTCACTGAACTGTGACGAAATGTCTTTATGGTCGGCGTTTGCTTGCTAATGACTGAGAATTTTATCATGCTTTATGGCCCCGAATATTTAGAAGGAGATTGTGTTTCTGAATGATACCCATACAAGGGTTTTCTGTCGGGTTTTATAGGTAGTACATACAATGGTACCATATGTAATTTTATCACATGGAGTGGTATCACACGCAGTGGTATCACGTACAGTGACGTCACACGGAGTGGTATCACACGGAGTGGTATCACATGCAGTGACGTCACACGGAGTGGTATAATATGCAATGGTACCACACGCAGTGGTATCACATGCAATGGTACCGGTACCACACGCAGTGGTATTACATGCGTGATTGCCAGCTCACATAGGCTAGTAAATATGTGCCATTGTAAAACCAGTATATACTTATATGGACAAAATGCATAAACTGTTCGTATTTATATATATACATTTATCACCATTCAGAGAAAATTCTATTGATTTGATTGGTTGAAATGCCAAACACACAAGACCGAATATGACGGGCCACCGGAGGTACATCAGTTTGGAGTCAAGGCCTCACGCGTGGATATATCCTTGAAGTCAAGGCGAGGCGAGCAGACTGAGTGTTGAGTGCAGAGATTTTTCCTACTGAGTACTGTACCATCCGTATCGTTATCCAAATCGACATCTTCTCTTCTGAAATCAAAATTGCCAGAATCACATCTGTCACAGTATTCTGTCGTCTTGTCTTCATTTGATTTGCCCTAGGCCTAATACTGACCTTGACAGACCTAAATCAGCTGATGAGTGACTGTGATGACGTAGCTTCGCCACCATCGACAAGAACATATGACAGCTCTGACATTTATTAACTGTACGATACAGTCAATGAAGAATAATATTAATACAAAAATTACATGGATTACAACCTTCTTTCGACGCCGGATGGCTCTATACTTCAATACCTAAGCGAACTGTAAAGATTTAAAGATTTTATTTTATTGCCTACAAAAAAAAAAAAACGCAAAGGGAGATAACTCCTGGCAAGCAGTTGGATTGGCCTGGTGAACATCACTTCACCCAACAGTTTACCCGCGGAAAGTTGTCATGTAACGAGTTTATAACCATCAGTTTTCCTCAGTTTCACCTCTCAAAAATGCTCTTTATGGTGATAAATCTGTTATATGGCAACCTTCCGCGGGTATACGACTTTTTTGTGGGCAATAAAGTAAAATCTTCAAATTTTGACGTTAACTTTGTGGAATCAACCCAGGATATTAAGTGAGCTGATTTCTTAGATCTAGGGAGGGATTTATAAAAATAGTTGCTTAAATTATTTTGTGATTTATGTCCCTGGATTACCCTCGCCAAGGTAAAAAGTAAAAGTGGTTTAGTGAAACCACAAATTTCATTTCCAAATGCGGGTTCCAACCCATACATGATGTGTCCTACTCATAGAATGGCTAGCGCCTCTAACCACTAGACTATGGCATTCTCACTTAGACGAATGTGTCAATCTCACTGAAGTCAGGTCTAGAAGCGTCAAATCTTCGTCGCAATCTTCACGTGAGCCACCAGTGCAAGTCAATGGCGAATGCTCTGCTACATGTATGCACACCACATTGGCGGAAAACAACAAATGTTGGAATGAGTAAGCGGCCACATGAGCGTCGACGACCGCTCATTGTCACCAAGCTCAACCTCACAAATGACCAATAGCTAGAGCGCGAGGGCTTTATAACTGGTAATTAGAGTGCATGTAATGTGCCTCCTAGTTGCAGGACAGATTTCAACCACTCTTCTATCGACAGACAGTTAGAAATGGGGAGTTTGTATCAGGTGCTATGATGATTTCCATATCACGGCATTGTGTAGGTTAACAAACAAAATTATAAGTGCCATAAACCCAAAGGGTAAAGACAGATATGCTAGTAGACCATATAGATTTGTTTTCATGTCTTAGATTCAGACAGAAACGTGTGAAAAACCTACAGATTTATACTATATCATGTATGAGCGAGATAGTTGTTTCGAGTGGACATTAGCAAGATTTCCTAGCCGAGGGACAAACAAACCCACGTGGTTCACACAATTCAGCAGAAATATCGTGAATTTTATGCAGCTCTTTGTGACACATGAGATTAATCATGGGTTTGAGCACACACTTTCAAGTCGAAACTTGCACAATAAAATAGAACTGAGCTGCACCTTGGGTGAGTATGGCAAGTCAAACGTTGCAATATTAAAAAACAAAGAAACAAAAATGTGAAAAGCGTATTTTCATAAGTTAGTTAGAGTGACCTTCCCTACACTCTCTTTGAAAGTCCTGCAGTGATTTATGAAGTGTAACTTCGGAGAGTTCCGAAAGTGTCCGAGAGTCTCCCGACCTGAGGTCAGCTGACCGAGCATCGGGGCCACTTTATCGCCAGGCTGAAGATACATCGAACGCACAATCCTGATTCACGTGTGGAAATCATTTACCGGAGATATTAGGTAAATCTTGTTGGACATCAGTCCAGACGCCTGACCCGATTGACATAAAGGGTAAGGTACACTCTCTTATTGGTTGTTGCCATATCTGTCCTTAAATCACACCAGCCTCGTTTTTCTCCAACAGGTTAGCTAAACATTCTAGATGACTTATGAAAATACGCTTTCAGTATCTGAGAGAAAAGTGCCTTAACCAGTCATAGGATACCTATCGTCCGCGTTTAGGAAACACAACATTTTTTAACATAATAGCTGTCAGGTTTGTTATCAGTAGCTTATGTTTGCAGGAAGCGCGGTTAGCGTGGCGAGATCAATTAAGCCAAGCTGGTGTGAACTGGATATATTATCCTTCTCTGTGCTAATGTAAACCGCCGCGATACAACTTAAGATAGCGAGCTTGACGGCGTAATGGGTCACTGCTACCACTTCACTCGTAAACGGATGTGTGTGTATCATGGTGTTATTTTTTTTCTTCTTTGCTGTCCATCATTAAGGAAACTAATATTTAATTGGATTTTATTTATTTATTTGATTGGTGTTTTACGCCGTACTCAAGAATATTTCACTTATACGACGGCGGCCAGCATTATGGTGGGTGGAAACCGGGCAGAGGCCGGGGGAAACCCACGACCATCCGCAGGTTGCTGGCAGACCTTCCCACTTACGGCCGGAGAGGAAGCCAGCATGAGTTGGACTTGAACTCACAGCGACCGCATTGGTGAGAGGCTCCTGGGTCATTACGCTGCGCTAGCGCGCTAACCGACTGAGCCACGGAGGCCCCAATATTTAATTGGACGTTTAATTATTATTCACCAGTTATCGAATGGGAGTGAATCAATTGTTTTTCTCGGATGAATCAAAATGGTAAACGCAGCTGTATGTGAAATGTCTGATTTGAAGAAATGAAGACGGGCTTGGGCCAAGTCGGAATTTCTAGATTAGGATGTTGGCGATCGGTGAATTGGTTTTAAAGATCTGAAGATAAAATGGCGGGCTGTTCTGAAATAAAAAGTAGTATCGCCACCATGAACAACCCACGCGAACATGCTATACTTAGGAGTTCTTTACCCGATATTTACAAATACTTCTCCGGTACCACACTGATTACCCTCTCCATGCCCGTAGCTTCCCGTCAACTACCTGTGCTGAAAGGACTCAAAATTCTGAAACAGATGTCTAATTTGCATAATCCAGAATAACCAATGGAAACTACCATAACTTCGTTGTTTGTACAGTTGCATTTAACATGCCAAACGATAGGGCCATAACACACAAGGTAATGCGGGTCAAATCCGTTGATAGAGATGGGGATTCATGTATGTAGACTCTTTATGGCCCACTTTTGGTCGCTAGGTAGGGAGGTCGCTAGTGAGGTATGGCTGAAATATTTTATTTCAGATTTTGTTGGAAATTCGAGGTCTCAGTAGTCGACAACCTGCCTCTATGTAAGTTAGGTGAATATTATTGAAGAAACACTTCCATTTCGACTCGATTGCCAAGATATATTTTTCGTTAATTTCTCTAGCATGGATTACGTCACTTTTCACACATTTGTTTGTCTTGTTGGACATACATAACCTGATACAATCTAATGGCGTGTACACAGGTATTGAAGACTGGTGTAGAAAATGCCACATCATTGGTTAAGGAGAAACACGATTTTAAGATGTCTATAAATTGTTGTAATACATTTCCTTCATCCATACATTTACGGTGACTTAATTAGCAAAATTGTAAGCCCTTCGTTCTGTGGAAAAGATCATGTAATTCCAGGTATATTTTAAGTAAACTGCAGATATTTTTCGTCCTTCTGTGAGTGACCTTCACCTACAAACGTATTCCCATATCCCCGTATCCCCATACAGATCTCTATACTCTTAGTCCACTCTGTATTATGGTTATGCTCGGTAGAGCACAACTGGTAAAATGAGTCATTTCATTCAGCCGTTGTTGGTATGGAGATAACTGTCACTGTGTGCATTCATGCGAGATGACATTGTACCATAAAGACACATTATAAGGTATACTTGAAGTAATCGCTCCCTTCAGTTTAGCATAATGGGTAATTATGAAGACTGTTTAGCGTAATGTTTAATTTTTAGGGAAACGCCATATTCGATTACAAAAAGTAATACTGAAATTACAGTAGACGAGTATGGTGTTCCCCTGGCACTGAGTCATGCTGTAACATCAGACGAGTCTGTATGTATGCTTGGATATTAACGTCGTATTTAACAATTTGACAATTTAACAAAAATAAAAGTCATACCGCGACGAGGTGTCATTAGGTGTGTGTACATCTTCCTGTGGCAAGGCGAGTTCATGCCGCTAAAGTGCTGCCGCCACCGAAGTACCATGCCGGAGACACCAACCATTTCACCTCACCCCGGCGCATTATACTGACGCCGGGCCAAGCAGTCATGTTTCCTTGCTCTAACCTCTCACTGCTGAGCGCCAAGCGGGGCAGCAGCAAATACCATTTTTCAACTCTTTCATATAGCCCGACCCGAGTTTGATCCTGGACTCTGCCGACTTCGAGGAGGACGCTCTAGCCATTAGGCCACTGCAGCGGTCAGCAGACGAGTTTAGTGTTCCTCTAATACCGAGTCGTGGCATTGCAGCAGGAGAGTATTGTGTCCCTCTAACACACAGTCGTGGCCTTGCAGCAAGCGAGTATAGTGTTCCTCTAATACCGAGTCGTGGCATTGCAGCAGGCGAGTATTGTGTCCCTCTAACACACAGTCGTGGCCTTGCAGCAAGCGAGTATAGTGTTCCTCTAATACCGAGTCGTGGCATTGCAACAGACGAGTATTGTGTTTCTCTAACACACAGTAGTGGCATTGTGGCAGACGAGCATTGTGTTCATCTAACACACAATTTTGGCATTGCAGAGAGCGAGTATTGTGTTCCTCTAACACACAGTCGTGGCATTGCAGCAGGCGAGTATTGTGTTTCTGTCACACACAGTCGTGACATTGCAGCAGTCGAGTATTGTGTTCCTCTAACACACAGTCGTGCCATTGCAAGAGACGAGTATGGCGTTGCCCTAACACTGAGTCGTGTCCTAACACTGAGACGAATAGGGTGTTTCTGTAACACTGAGCGGTGCATTGTAACAGACGAGTATGGTGTTCCCCTAACAGCGAGTTGTGGCATTGCAAGAGACGAGTATGTTGTTCCCCCACCACTCAGTTATGGCACTGCAGCAGACGAGTATTGTGTTCCCCTAACACACAGTCGCGGCATTGCAACAGACTAGTATGGTGTTCCCCTAACACACTGTCGTGGCACTGCAGCAGGTGAGTTTGGTGTTCTCCTGACACTGAGCCGTGGCATTGCAGCAGACGAGTATGGTGTTCCCTTACCTCTCAGTTGTGGCACTGCAGCAGGCGAGTTTGGTGTTCCCCTAACACTGAGTCGAGGCATTGCGACAGACTAGTATGGTTTTCCCCTAACACTGAGACGTGGCATTGCAGCAGACGAGTATGGTGTTCTCCTAACACTCAGTCGTGCCGTTTCAACAGACGAGTATGGTGTTTCCATAACACACAGTCGTGCAAGTATGGCGTATTTGATTTATTTTTTATTTCATTGGTGTTATGACGTACTCAAGAAAATTTCACTAATACGACGGCGTCCAGCATTGTAGTGGGAGCAAACCTTTCCACGTACGGCCGGGGAAGAAGCCAGCATCAGCTGGACTTGAACTCACAGCGACGGCATTTGGGCATTGCGCCGTGCTGGCGTGCTAACCCTGTCAGCCACGGAGGCGCCCCACTCCCCCCGAACATGGTGAATACAAATGTGTTTAGTTATAATGTGCTACAAGTGATATCCTGCAGCTATTATGAGTGAATACGGGTCAATACCGTTGATAGAGACGGGGGTTTATGTATGAAGACTGATTATGACCCACTTTTGGTCGCTGTACATTAAACTATTCCATGCATGGGTTCAGTTGGACTCTCATTTTGAACATTCATTAATCCGGCCTTTCGAAGTCTACGGTCTGTTTGAGACACGCCTCTAGCTACAATGATGTCAGCACGCATAAAAATAATTAATTCTCCAGTATAATGAATTTAACTACAATAAATTAATATTTACATATGTTTTTTGCTATATTATCAATCTAACGAATAATAATGTAGTAATATCAATGTAAGGGATGGGATGCAGTCCATTTAAGCTGGATTATCGCCTTGGATAAAATCTAAACTTACCTGTGTAACACGGGCTGACCGCGAAGACCGAACTGTACATTTACGTCAAAACTAAAATAAATGGATAAATGAATGAGTAGGGTTTAAGATGTATTTCGAAATGAAACTGATAACATACAAAATCAGAACATACAGGAAGCTAACGCTTTTTAAGTCAGCTAAAATAGACCAAAGACAAAAAAAAACAGACAGTTGCATTAAATTTTACTTCTTATGTATTACAGCCTTTATATATATTAAGTATTCAACTAGAACATCGCCAAAAGCTGTCACACAACTACAGTGTTAAAATGCCACACAGAACACGTCGGGGGTTCTGTAGGTTAGTCTCCGTTTACACCACTGGAGAGTCGGGTAACTGTAATTGTTAAGTTAGGCAAAATTAGGTAATCTGTAACTTTGAACTCTGCTCTGTACTTATGGTCTGTCGACAGTTTATTTGAATGTAAAATATCAGAATCATAAGCATCCCACACCTATGAGGTTACTGTTGCCTGCCTTTAAACCGTGATCTGATTTACACGGACTTTTCGCCAACTATGATTGGAGACACACCTATACTTAAAACCCGATCACTGTTGATTCAAGCAAATTCTTGCTTCCATATTTAATGAAATGAAGCATCCTTTTCACTTTATTTCACTCCAGGCATTTGTGATTTAAGAGAACGATTACAGTAAGTACCAAGGTCAACGGACGGGCTCGGTTAATGTTTTATCTTACATCAAGTAAGAAAGAAGTTTTTGTAGGGAGCAGCTTCTATAATCCACAGAAATAGGTCCCTGATTTTAGAAAGGACATGGAAAGGATTGTGGAATTATTTCACTTCAGGCTTTCGCGAGAACGATTGCACTAAGTGTCGTAGTTTGACGTCTTCACGCGCAGAGAATTTATGGAGATATCGTAAGGTTGTGTTAACTCAGATCAAATAAGGAAGAAATTTACTGGCGCATCTTCTAAGTATTTGGTGACGATATGTTGCTCATAAATGCGAACATTTCGACGAGTCAACATTAATATTCGGGCCGAACTATCCTTTAATGTATCTTAGGTTTTACGAGATGTTGATTTTTTTTATGGTGTTTTACGTTATACTCAAATATTTCACTTATACGACATAGACTGTTGCATTAATGTAGCAATGTAATGCGTCAATGCTGCTTGCCGAAATGTAATCATCATGCTTCTTGTTTCAATTTATTTTTTTTTTTGGATTAGGGTAGGATGACTGGAATAAAAACATTAAAATAATATTAATATAATGTTAATATTAAACATTTCATCGTGTTTTCCTAGTCTATAACGTCTAAATGCCCACAAAGCATGCAAGAGCCGAGAGGAAAGGTACACGAATAATAAAAACACGACGTAACAAGACCTTTTATTGGACACCAATGCTTGACTGGGATGTCGTCTATAATGCTACAGACAGTGGCTAAGTTATGCAGATATGGGACGAAATTTTCACAGTGAAGTTGTTAGATAAAATAGGAAAAATGACAATTACACTTAACGAAATCGTGAATGTACGCCAGAAAAAAGGGATTAAGAAAGTTTTACTTTATATGCACGTGCCATTTGCCCAGTAAGGAGTAAGATATTTGCAAAGGAAATATAATGTTTCCAGCTCAAACGAAACAAAAAGCCCCGTCTACTTTACTAATGGATTAAGATGTTAATAAGAATATATCTAAAGAGGCTTGTAAGAAACTTTACCGTAATTAAGTATACGTCTATAATAATTGTCTGAACGCAGAAAAGTGAAAATAATAGAGATATGAACTCAATGCAATAACCTCAGTATCATTTTTCAAATACAAATTTCAAAAACATTTTTTTATGTTTTTTGCTGTGTTTGTGCATATGTTCCGGATGACCCGTTATTTGGTCAAGTTGATTTTGATCCTCATTAGCTATGTCTCTCTTTTAAACCTTAATTAAACAATACCACATTATTTACAGTAGCGAATCGAAATTTACACGTTGTAAACAATATATGCAAAAAAATGATACTTGGAAGTATACGTATATGTGTTGAAAATATTTTTGTATGGTGGGTATTTGGGTATTTATCGTTGTTGTATAATAATGTTCTGAATAAGGATGTGATGCTTGTCTAATAAATTTATTTGAATGTAGATTTGTTGTTTATATCGAAACATATGTATTTAACCTAAATTATGACAATAATTAAGAACATATTAAAAATATAAATATGATCCAATTTGAGGTTTAATACATTTGTTAGCTAAAAAGAACAAATTCTAGTGCAAACATATTTATTAATTCTGTATTAAATCCTTACTGGTGACATTATTAAACAAAGACTATAAATACCAAACCTGGTCCCAAATATCCACCACACAAAATTATTTTTAAGTTTTAAGTATTTTTAAGAAAAATCGGAAAAAATATTGAAGACCACATTTAAGAATAACTTTTCGCACTCTTTCATCTGAATTTTATGTTACTTTTATGTTTTCTCAACCTAAACTAAAATTTAAAATTAATTTGAAGACTTACGCTTATTAATCAGTGGTGTAAACGCTTCACTGCAGACTTTTAGACTTTACGTGTGGTACTCTGTAATGACTGTTACATCTATATGCCGCCTGTTGGGATACGTTGACTTTTTATCTTTGAGCTCATTGACACCTTTCATGAAACGGTCACAAAGTGTAAATACAAATGTAAATACAACATCGTATTAAATGGGTTCCATGTAACTTTGCGACAGCTCTGTTACAAAAAAGGCCTCTGGCGTCTAAAACAGCAGTTTCCATGCATAAAATATATAGTTTTACGATTTACGTCAGTACGATTTTCTACTCCAATGCAAATTGAAGCCATGAAAAGCTCGAGTCAAGCGTGGTTGATATGCACCGCTAGAGCATAGAACACGAGTAAGACCTGACCCCGCGATCACGAAGAAATCTTACACTTAAGTCAAAATTTCAAATCCTTATAAAATTATTATTTCTTATGTAATAAATTGAAAATATTGCTGTGTAAGTTATTGTACAACAAATTTCAGTTAAAGTGACCATAGAGTCTGCCACTATTATATAATTAGAAAAATTTCTACAGGACACAGTTATCACAATATGTAATAATATGTAAAATATGTAAAAATATGTAAAAATATGTAAAAAAATTCTCTAAAGTTTCGAAAGCCTAGAAGATCAAGTTCAACGATATAGATTTTTTCATTCAGGTATCAAGTCTGTAGGTGTATTGTTATTGGAATTGTAGGAAAGACAGATATCCTGTAGCTTCTACAACCACGTTTCAAGTGTAGCGCAAGATTTCCTGTGTTTTCTACAACCATGTCCAAGTGTAGTGCAAGATTTCCTGTAGTTTCTACAATCATATCCCAGTGTAGTGCAAGATTTCCTGTAGCTTCTACAACCACATTCCAAGTGTAGTGCAAGATTTTCTGTAGCTTCTACAGCCATGCTCAAGTGTAGTGCAAGATTTTCTGCAGATCCTACAACCAAGTGTTGTGCAAGATTTCCTGTAGCTTCTACCACCACGTCCAAATGTGGTGCAAGACTTTTTGTATCTTCTACAACCATATCCAAGTGTAGTGCAAGATTTCCTGTAGCTTCTACAACCATGTCCCAAGTGCAGTGCAAGATTTTCTGTAGCTTCTACAACCACGTCCAAGTGTAGCGCAAGATTTCTTGTATCTTCTACAATCACATTCAAGCGTAGTGCAAGATTTTCTGTAGCTTCTACCACCACGTCCCAAGTGTAGGGCAAGATTTCGTGTAGCTTCTACAACCATCTCCCAAGTGTAGTGCAAGATTTCCTGTAGCTTCTACAACCATCTCCCAAGTGTAGTGCAAGATTTCCTGTAGCTTCTACAACCATCTCCCAAGTGTAGTGCAAGATTTCCTGTAGCCTCTACAACCACGTCCAAGTGTAGTGCAAGATTTCCTGTACATTCTACAACCTCGTCCAAGTGTAGTGCAAGATTTCCTGTAGCTTCTACAATCACGGCCAAGTGTAGTGCAAGATTTCCTGTACATTCTACAACCACGCCCCAAGTGTAGCGCAAGATTTCCTGCAGTTTCTACAGCCACATCCAAAATGAAGTGCAAGATTTCCTGCAGCTTCTACAACCACGTTCCGAGTGTAGGACACGATTTCCTGTTTCTTCTACAATCACGGCCAAGTGTAGTGCAAGATTTCCTGTACATTATTCAACCACGTCCAAGTGTAGTGCAAGATTTTCTGTACATTATACAATCACGGCCAAGTGTAGTGCAAGATTTTCTGTACATTATACAATCACGGCCAAGTGTAGTGCAAGATTTCCTGTAGCTTCTACAACTATGTCCAAGTGTAGTGCAAGATTTCCCGTAGCTTTTACAACCACTTCCAATTGTAGTGCAAGATTTCCTGTAGCTTCTACAACATCTACGATGTTTGGAAAGAACAGATAAGGTATAAATATTCATAGATATAGGTACGCGATGTTTTTACAAGGATACTTTAACACTATAAATGGTGCAGGTAAGCCTCCTATATTTACTAGAAGGTAACAATTTGAGCCATTCTTTGTAAGTACACAAAATCTGATTTGATAAGCAAATATAGAGTTTTGCTAAACGAATAGCCTTTTATAGCAATAAGTGTTCTTTTCTGGCACATGACCGTGGTTCAACTCGCCAACGCTTTTTTCATCACAGCAGATGAGATGTCACTGGAGACTGTCAGCAGACCACGGCACACGTCAACAGAACAGACGACAGGGAAGATTGATGTCACAGACACTGAGGATTCAAAAGGCAGCGATTATAATTCCAATAGCACCGTTGACTGGGCTGCCCATATGTCAGACTTGGACAGTGAAATCATGTCTGCTGCCAGTGAAGAAGTAAAAACACATTCTGGCTATGGGGAGGAAGCTTCTGACGACAGCTCCGAGGGCTCCCCAAACGCCGGTATTGGTTTGTTGACTCTCAAGTTTATTTTCTTTTCGATATTTGCAGCCGTAGGCATTCTCGCCACTTTTCTTCCATTATATTTGAAAGAAGTTGGGTTAAGTGCCGGACAGATCGGAACTGTTTTATTCTTCCGTCCAATCGGAGGGTTTTTTGCGGGTATCATCAGCCCTGTTTTGGTTACGAAATTCCCTTCACAGGAAAGAGCAATGCTGTTTTTCTCTGGACTGTTCGTCGCAAATGCTCTATGTATAGGCCTTCTGCCTTTAATGCCGTTAGAGGATAGGTGCCCAAGCTCACTTATTTGGTACTCCCATTATCGTAACTTGACGTCTGAAATTTCCAACGTGACGTCACAAATCTCCAACGTGAGGTCAGGCACCACTGACGAGAGGCAAGCCGCAGACAAAAGCTGGATGTACCACACAGATAACTTGGCGCTGGTGATATCTACGTTCAGCTTCCTGGTATTTTCTGGAGAGTTTTTCCTAGTTAGTGTGGATACATTTCTCCATGGTATTACCATGACACGTCTTGGAAACGGAAATTCTCAGTCTTACGGGTTGATCCGGTCCTGGGGGGCTGTAGGCCACGGAATCGGGTGAGACGAAACTTGTTTTTCAATGCCATCTCACGAAAGCAATGTGGAGAATTTTGATCTGCACCTGTCAGACTCCTGCACGAGGTACATCAACTTAGGAAAAACTTCACAACGCATTCTCTGACAAAGACACACTTTTGTTGACAACATAGAACATTTCTTTATTACATGTGATTTAATGACCTCTTTAATTTACAAAACAAGCCTTGTGTTTTCCTTAAGAGCAAACAGCATCCACACTTTCTGAAAATAGTAATGTCAGATTAATCATTCTAAATTCATTGTTTTTATCAGTTACATTTCTTTCGGAGTTTAGTTGGGAAAAAAGATGATTTACATGTCTACATATATCCCTACACGGACACATCAGGATTATTTTCCATGATAATTTATACATGTATATGAGAACTATAAAGAGATAGCACGTTTTAGTTCATGCCATTCTCTTAGAGCACCATCTTAATTACTGATGGTTTTATATATGTAGTGTTTATTTTATGTTTGTTTGTCTTCGGCCGTATGTGGAAGGTCTGTCAGCAGCCTGCGGATGGTTGTGGGTTTCCCGCGGGCGCTACGTATAAGTGAAATATTCTTGAATACGGCGTAAAACACCATTCAAATAAATAAATAAATTTTCTCTTTGATAAGGTTTATTCTGAGCCTGTTATTTTTGTGCTATGTTTGAAAACTAGCTTGCAGATATCTGACATCATGAGACCCTTAAACTAGCATGCACATAATAGCTATGTTTTTTTCTCTTTCTTGAATTCAGAGTATTTTGTCCGTTTCAGGGCAACAGTAACAGGGGCAATAATTTCATTGACCGTGGAGTACAAGAAAACCTGCGGACAGCTCTATATGTCCGCGGACTATCACTGTACATTTTATGTGCTCTCGTGCTTTGCACTCTTTACATCTCTCAACATAGGGAATATGCTGGATGTAAGTATGTACGCTTAGCCTTTTTACGTGGTACTTAATAATTTTTCATTTAAATGCTGACCAAGTGGATGTAAGTAGGTTGAAGTTTAAAAGGAAATACAACAAATAATATAAAGTTATTTCGGAATTGTGGACAAAGAACTGAACGCCCACAGATATTTTTCTGACATGCTTAACTACTGTAATTAATGAAATAATTAATTTTCCATTAACTTACATCTTAACGTTTGACCTCACAGCACTGTCCCTAAATATGCGAGCCACGAAAGCTCTGGGACTGATAATCCCCGTCCCCTGACACAACTCTAGTGAAATATTATTCCTGATAGGGGTTGAGCGATGAAATTGTTCACAAAGCTGACAAACAGCGAGAGGCGTCAAATCCACCCAGGATGGGGCCCATGGAACACGATTATTCACTACTTTTGCTTAATGTGCATCCACCACCTTTCCCTCACACAAAAACACACAAATTTATACCTAGAATGAAACTTTGAACTACTACGAAATGATATCATTTACCAAGCAGACAAAAACCAAAAAGGGCAGCCAAAAGCAGCAAAAGAAAATATGTCTAAAACTAGCAGGGGATTACATTCGTTGAATAATTGTGGACTTTAGCATGACAGGGCCCCAAACTTTGTCTGATTTCAAAATCCTTTGGTCACAATATAGCCCAACATGTTATAAACAGAGTGGACAAGTGACAGACAAATCCAAGCAAAGACAAGAAGTCTGTGACATGATTCCCAGGTGTACCCCCACCCTACTTACCTCCCCTTCTAACACTCACAATTTCCGACGAAATCCAAACACCCTCAGCTCGTCATAACTTCACAACCACTGAAGATGTCTTCATTCGGACTCATTCAAAATTGGCATCAAAGCAAAACAGTATTATCCAAAATTACATTTCTTTCATCTCTTTTCCAATTTTCACATGTGATTTTCAAATGAATTTAAGTCAAATCCGTCAGTACTGTCAGAAAGGCAGTGTAGAGGACTGACAGTGGCTGGAAATGGGAATAAAGTAAGCAAAAGTGTACTTAGTAGAGACCAATTCCTGTTTGCGTGCAGAAGCGCATAACCTTGGTTTCTTGGCAAAATTCTGTACATTATCTGAGTTTATGGCGTCAGTAAACCAGACAGATGTGCTTTAGGAAACCAAAACGTGGACAGACAAAAACAAAACGGACGGGCGAACTGACAAACAGACGGACATAGATGGAAACGTTTTTAGTGATCAAGCTAGCAGTCCCTCTGCTTTCACTGATCAAGTTAGCAGGTCCCGTCCACCTCAGTAGATAACACTTCAAGGAGACTAACATTGCTGCCTACCGCAAGGGCATGCTTCAGGCTTAAACAAGAAAAGACAGTGAACAACAACAACAACAGCTGGTAAACAGGTACTACGGAACTAGCTGTAGAATTTGACTACCTTTCAATTTTTGTACCACAAATCCAATTTTTTATATACCATGTATTTTTTATCCACTAGGAAATATAAAAAAACTGTCAAAAGTTTTCATACAATGCCAAAAATTATAAATGTATGTGTTAAACATATCAAACTGTACTATACTCACGAAAACTGAGCACTCAAAGCCTAAAGCCTGTTTTGACAACATACCGCTGGCAGGTCACAGCCCACACTTAACTTCACATTTACTTACATGGTAACGTTTGGCCACACAACACTGTCCCTAAATCCTCGAATCCCGAAAGCTCCTGGCCTGATAATCTCCGTCCCCTATAGTCATGAATGAGAACGCTCGCATGCTTCAGTTATGCTGGTAAGAAGTCCTTTTGTTGTTTTCGATCATATGCGCAGGCTGGTTTGAGTCCCATTTACTTTAAATGGTACAAATAGCGCACCAGGGAACAAAATTAGTGCACGTGCCGTTGTTTGGACATGCTTGACCTCCACAAATGAAGCCAGTAAGGGTTAGCCGTTTCGTATCCACCTGCCTGGCCGCGCATGCGCGCCGTGTAGATGGCGGCCATTTCGTAAATGGAAAGTCAGGGGAGAGGGGGACTTCAAAACTAGGTGGATATTTACCTCTGGAATGATCGACATCTCGGGATTTTAACTGTCAGGTGCCCTAGAACCATAAGCATTGGAAAGGAGTGGATGGATGGGCGAAGTTGGTAATAGACTGTTTTCCACAATTTTACAATTCATCCTACCGGGCTAAAGGGGACCCAGCCATGACTACGCGAGGCCCTACGAGCGTTGTCATCCAGGGTTAGTCCCCTAAAACAACTCTATTCAAATTCCTGATAGGGGTTGATCAATGAAATTTTTTTACAACACTGACAAACCCACCCAGACATAGGCATGTAAAACACGACTTTTGCCTAGTGTGCATCCGTCATCTTTCTCTGAAAAACACACAAATTTTTACTTAGAATGAAACTTTAAAGCCTCTTCTACAAACTCATAGCGCTTAACAAGCAGAGAAAAGGAAAAGGGGCAGCCTGACGGAGCAAAAGAATATATATCTAAAAAGAATTTCAAGTGTCAGACTAGTTCAGACACAGTATTGTGTTATATGCGGTCTAGGCCTACCATGTAATTTCAGGTCTGCCGTAGAGATCATTGAAAAAAACGAATTCTTATAATTCGGCTCTAATTTCTTATACTATTTACACGTGCGCTCTAAGAGCGAACGGGACCGGTAGATCCAGGATCAATCCTTGATCGACCCACACCAAAGACTTTAAAAGAGGAAGTTGTAACTTCCTCGCTTGGCGTTCAGCATGAAGGGAATAGTGCAACGACTGGTTGACCCGTATCGGTATAATGGCTCGGGCAGGGCCGCTTACTTGCGTTCGGTAAGTCGTCTCAGTGAAGCAGCACAAAATAAAAGAGCGGTGGAAATCCGTCCTGCAACAAGGAGGCACATTACACGTACATGCACCCTAAGAATTCCTTCGTCGTCATATGACTGAAAAATTGTTGAGTACGACGTTCAAACCCCAAGCACTCACTCACTCACTCCAAGAGCGAAGGTTGCATTGTGGGAATCTGCGTCGTCCAGACCCTCGACCCGATTAATATGCAGTCAGGGGAGGTAACAAGAGTCTAAGCACTTGACTAGGAATAAGCGCTGCCTCAATTGCATGCTATCTCGTCGCGCGGACAGTTTAGACAAGTGATAAATTTTCCCTTATAATAACAATTATAATATATTATATTATTATATATTATTAAAAAAATAATTATTTTCCCTATAGTTGACATTTTTCGAAAACTTTAGGCCCAGGAGGTTTAGATAGGATTCAAATGCAACTCATTTTTCGTAAATAACTGCACCAACTCTAAAATTTCGGGGGTATGTCTCTTTATCTTGGAAAGCGTATAGCCTACACCTTGTTATTACCAAGGAAGATTTACAAGTCTTAATAAAGAGAAAGTGATTGCTTTAATAGCGATACGCTTTAATGTTTACAAGTGATTTTTTTTACTTTTAAGCATTGATTAGCAAACGTCAGTACGAGTCAATCTAAAAAACATTTCTAATAGAAGAAATATGTACATATAAAAATAAGTTAAAAAAGGAAATTTGTAGAAAACAAATGTTACATTTTACTCACTACTGGATGGTTTCAATACTGCTAAATAAAATGCTTAAACAGTTTTTTTATATATATTTGATCTATTTGATTGATGTTTTACGCCGTACGCCGTAGAATATTTTACTTTTACGACGGCGGCCAGCATTACGGTGGTAGGAAACCGGGCAGAGCCCGGGGGAAACCCACGACCATCCACAGGCTGCTGGCAGCCCTTCCCACGGATGGCCGGAGAGGAAGCCAGAATACGCTGGACTTGAACTCACAGCGACCGCATTGATGAGAGGCTCTTGGATCATTGCGCCGCGCTGGCATGCTAACCACTTAGGCCCCGTATGCCCCAAACAGAATTTTATGTGTTACAAATGCTACCTTTCAATAATTTAAAGAAGTAAAGGTCAATTAATACATCGTCTTCAAATCACCGTTTATTTTACCTCTACTTAAAAGTTATTTGCTGTGCTCAGGCTGTAATTAGCAATAAGCCAATGGTCAAATATTCGTTTTTTTCCCTTTACTCGGCACAGTCGATTTCCCATGTAAAAATTGTTGTGCATGTTTCAGACATCTACCAAGGAGCAGACGACAACGATCATGTCACGTGACCTCTGTCTGACAACGCTTTCGAAACTCAACAATATGGCCTGGCTTTTCATTGTCTTATGCCGGAGCATGTTCTACGCCGTTACGCAAGGATTTCTGTACTGGCACATGGAAAACATTGGTAAGCCTAAATATGATAACCTAAAGACTGAACGAAATAATGTATATGATGATGAATCATCAATCCTTTTTGTGATTTGGCAAAAGGATAATACGAATGAAGTTCTATACTGTGCAGAACATACGGATAACCAGGGGGAAATGTCCGATTTACTTTGTATGCTTTAAAATTCATGGAACAAAAGTCCCGCACGGCCGACGTTTTGTGATATTTTAGGATTGGGGCGTTACGTGAACTATCCGCTGCTTAAAATCCACCCCACGTACATAACATGCATTCGTACTGTAAGAAGAATAAAGAGTGGTTTAACGCATAGAGTGTTGCTGGTTAAGCCTTCATGTGACACCACATGAATTTCAGATGTGGCACCGCACCGCGTAAGTCACGCCAACCTGTAGTATCATTTACAAGTATTTTGTTGGCCTACTGATATATGGAAAATTTTTTGATTTAATATCTGACTGACAAGCCAGTGATTGAGTTCGTTTGGTTACGAAAACTGTATGATGACAGCAGGTGTGCGTCGTGACTGCTTAAGCCTTCATGCTACGCCTCACGGATTTTAAATCTTCGCATAGCACATGACAATACAAAAAGTTAACATGCACCAAGATGGTGTTTATGGCTGCCATAACAAAACGACGTCCTGACAGGCAATTGGTGTTTACCAACACTCTAATATTTTAATCCGAGAGGCCTAAAATAAGAAAGCTGCTTACCTATTGTACTGATTATAACTGAAAGCAGTTTTTGCCGCGACATTTTAATGGTTGAAAGGTTGGCGTATCGTGGCAGTGAATTTTAAACCTACATAATTGCATTCAGATGATACTTTTTCGCACCAATGTTGATATAGGCCTGTTTGATATTTACAGAGAATAGGACAACTAGTGGTTCAGAGGACTTCGAATGTCCAAGTGGTGCTGTTTTCCCTTGTTTCCCTCCATCCCGTTGGAAATTTGCTTGCACCAAACCTTGATTACTTTAGCATGGCCTTAAATGCAGATCCTGAGGATTCAAATCCACATTACATGTAATACCAAAACAGAAGTCCATTACATAGAAGTATGCAACTTTTCTATAACTAGTCTCCACGGTACTTCGCAATTTCCTTCGATCTCTAACACATTATGTGACGTATCTGCGGATTAGTGTATTTTTCTTTCTCTCTGTTGCGCAGCAAACGTTTGAGAAAAGGACATGTTCCATCGCGGTTGTGTTGAAATAGACTTACAAAACTGTCCACCATGGAAAGTTTTGACAAAGGATACCATTGTCTTTGATAGTAATTGTTTTATAGTTGCGTGGAAATATGAAAATAGTCAATAGTTTCTTAACTGCATGGCAACAAAGATCAATGAAATCGTAGTGTTTAAATACGGAGTTTCGGTTTCAAGGTGTGGCCAGTTGTTGTAGCAGCCGTTTACAATAAAATTTCCCATGATCACAGTTCACAGCTCAAGAGGTTGGCATATTTCTCCACCAGGTGGCGCGAGCTTCTACCGCTGTAGCATGTGTACTGTGACCTGGAGACTACATGTAGCTATAGGGAAGTTGCATATATCTTAGTAATGACCAGGCCTATATACACCAAGTGCAAGCTTTCACAGGCTATCGCTAATATCCACATGGCACAAATATCTCCTTCCTTAAATTAATTTAGCGATAAAACAATAGAATGACAGTACTCGTGGGTTTTAATAGCAGAGTGCATACATATAGGTCTATATGTGTGTTTTGTGCAGAAAAATGAGTAATTGAGTGAAGTGCATGAATAGATGCGTTTAATCAAGATTTTTTTCTTTACAGGCGCTTCTCCTGCATTAATTGGAACCGCAAATTTAATCACAACAGCAACAGAATTCATGATGTTTTTCGCTACGCCTAAGTTAATCAAAATTTTCGGACATGCAAGGCTGGTTACAGTTGGCATTATCTCATACATATGCAGATTTACCCTCTTTTCTTGCATATCCAACCCTATTTATATATTACCCGTGGAAGTCATTGAAGGTTAGTTCACATGCACTAGTCAGATGTTTTTACGTGCCCGTTCTCAGCGACGATGACAACAACTGACACGCAAATTAATTTCCTGTATCCTTTGCTTGCTATGCAATTATCCCAAGCCACGCCTGCTTACTTGCAACGCATTGAAATGTAACAGTAGCATGTGTAACTCTACCGACGGCATCAGTTATTATATACGTAGACGATAACCTGTAGGCTTTCACTAACCCATGACTAAAGTAAATTCTCCTGTTGCATTAAACTGTTCCGTTAACTATCATTCAATATAATTTTCAGAGAAACACCACGAATAAAATAATCATTCAATTGCTAACAATTTTGTCTGATTTCTAACTATAATGTTTTTCAAATTTTTTAACAAATAATACCAATAACAGTGTGCCGCCAGGTGGTAGACTCCTCTGGTGTTGAGGTGGTTTTTGCACGTGTTGAGATGTTTACCACCACAACCTGTACGCTGCTTTTTGTGTGATGGTCTCCCCTGGTGTTGAGGTGGTTTTCGCACGTGTTGAGGTGCTTAACACCATAAACTTTATGTGTGGTATAGGTCTTTATAACCACAAACTGTATGCCTCTTCTTTTGTAGTGGTCTGTCCATGTATTGAGTTGTTTTAACACCTGATTCTTCCTTGATATTTGTCCGTTCTGGTGTTAAGATCTTCATTATCACCGGAAAATGTGTGCTGTTTTTTATCACCATTGTTAGTTTGATGCATGGGATAAGCTAATCTGTTAAGGGGTTATGAAGTTTTCACCTTTCAAAATCACAGCTGGTAAGAGATCTCAGGGTGATAAAATATTTGGTTTTTTTTCTTGACGTTATATGGAAGGAGGCAACGAAAATTTGCGATTGGCAAAAGATTTTATGAGAAATTTTACAACTGAAACGATTATTTCACATATACATATAGTATAAATATTCCATTTTATAATTGAAATTCCACATAAATATCATTTTCCTTGCACTTACTAAAGAAACTTCCAGATGTTTTCAGATGTGGGGCTTAAACCTAATTATTTCTTTTTTAAAAATTGTTTCATGAATGCACCGGTACGATTTTTGTTCTAATAACAAAAGAAACATAATAGTAAGGATTGGGATAGTCCTAGTTTCTCGTACAATCCTGAGTTACATTCGAGTCCTGATCTGCTTGTAGGTGCGATGTTTGCGTGTGTTTGGAGCGCCATTGTTTCATACCTAAGTAACCAGGTAAAGGATGAGGGGCAGACTCAGATTCAGGGCGTCGTCCAGTCCGTGTTCATGATGGGCACAAGCGTGGGCTTCTTGCTCAGTGGGGCCCTCACCGAGCTCATGGGAGTAGCGGCCATGTTTCTCTCGTTTGCCGCGTTAGCAACCGTGGCGCTTGTTGTCTTCGTCATTGCCCTGGTAGTGCACGAGAGAAGAGGAGCTTCCACGTAGCTTTGTACTAATCGTCAGCGAGATGGAAGGGTAACTTGGATGACTCGCTCAACCCGGCGTCGACATTTCGTTGGTCAGTGTGACTCACATTACGGGTTCATGCTCACGGTGATGTTTGTGGTCATAATGTTTTACCTATGCAGGCATTCAATAACACACAAGGAATACAATTCCTGAACATGCAACATACTGCACAAGGAGAGTAAATCAGAAGAATGTAACACTTCCGTGATTCCACACAACTCAAGACGTGTAACAAAGAGGCAAGCAACACTCCCCTGATTCCACACTACACAAGAAGTCTAACTTAGAAGCACGGAATACTCCCGTGATTCCACACTACTCAAGGAGTCTAACGTAGAAGCACGTAACACTCCTGTGATTCCACACTACACAGGAAGTGCAACTAAGAAGCACGTAACACACCCGTGATTCCACACCACTCAAGACGTCAAACTAAGAAGCACGCAACGCCCCCGGGATTCCACACTACACAGGAAGTGTAACTTAGAAGCACGCAATACTCCCGTTATTCCACACTACTCCAAAAGTGTAACTAAGAAGCACGTAACACTCCCGTTATTTCACACTACACAAGAAGTGTAACTTAGAAGCACGTAACACTCCCATAATTCCACACTACACAAGGAGTCTAACGTAGAAGCACGTAACACTCCCGTGATTCCACACTACACAGGAAGTGCAACTAAGAAGCACGTAACACACCCGTGATTCCACACCACTCAAGACGTCAAACTAAGAAGCACGCAACGCCCCCGGGATTCCACACTACACAGGAAGTGTAACTTAGAAGCACGCAATACTCCCGTTATTCCACACTACTCCAAAAGTGCAACTAAGAAGCACGTAACACTCCCGTTATTTCACACTACACAAGAAGTGTAACTTAGAAGCACATAACACTCCCATAATTCCACACTACACAAGAAGTGTAGCGTAGAGGCACGGAACACTCCCGTTATTCCACAGTACTCAAGAAGTCTACCTTAGAAGCGCGCAAGACACCTGTGATTCCATAGTACACAAGAAGTATAACTAAGAATCACGTAACACTCCCGTGATCCCACACTACACAGGAAGTGTAACTTAGAAGCACGCAACACTCCCGTTATTCCACACTACTCCAAAAGTGTAACTTAGAAGCACGTAACACTCCCGTGATTCCACACTACTCAAGAAGTGTAACTTAGAAGCACGTAACACTCCCATGATTCCACAGTACACAAGGAGTGTAACTAAGAAGCACGTAACGCCCCGTTATTCCACACTACACAAGAAGTGTAACTAAGAAGCACGTAACACTCCCGTGATTCCACACTACTCAAGAAGTGTAACTTAGAAGCACGCAACACTCCCGTGAATCAACACTACACAAGCAGTGTAACTTAGAGACACGTAACGCTCTCGTTATTCCACACTACCCAAGAAGTGTAACTTAAAAGCACGCAACTGGATCAAACAAAACATTTCTGAGACCCGCTTATGTTTAGGTTTCTACGTAATTGCCAAACAGTTTTCAAAATTTACACGGGTTTTGTGTAAGACTGCATGAAACCTAAGCAAATTGTGTTACCGCTAAAAGGGGTATTAAGTTCCATTCCCTTTGAATGAAACTTTGGAATATTTTAGGGTATGCCTTGGAACAGAGTCACATGATTTTGCGGCCATTTTGCATTCGCGAAATTTAGAATTTTTTTCTCAAGAATTAATGCACCGATTGTTCCAAAGTTTTAGACTCCTGTAGACCGAGCTCAGGTACATAAGATGAGAAATGAGAAATGCAACGAAATTTGTCACAAAAATTTGAACTTTAACATAACCTTAGCGTATTATGATGCATTTCAGGCCGCTGGTTCCCATTCTGCTCGTATTTATCCCCTGTGTTGTGTAGTTTTTAAGAAATCAGAAACAAAAGTTTCTCATCTGCCTTACATGCGGACTTTGTGCAAGACTGCATGAAACTTGTGAACTTTCCCAGTTTATCCTTTGAACGGACATAAGCCTGCAACAGTTTTTTCTTTCTGTCTTTTTGCTCTCGACTATGAGCACACGATCAAAGCTGGCCTGTAGTACTAGTCCCATTGTACGTGATACCTTGTCCTCTCGGGTTCAAATCCAGGACATTCCTTTTCATTTTTTTTTTCCTTTTGCACCTTTTTTGTTATCATTACAATTACCAGTATAATTTATGCAGAGAGTACTGAGCTTCACCGCTTCCACTCTGCCTTCTGAATATATGCCTCAGCAATTGCGTATTCTACCTTCACAAATTCAGTGTACATCCTCATAGCTTGGGCCTGTGTTGCAAGACTTTCTGATTTATTTATTTATTTATTTGATTGGTGTTTTACGCCGTACTCAAGAATATTTTACTTAAACGGCGGCCAGCATTATGGTGGGTGGAAACCTGGCAGAGCCCGGGGAAAACCCACGATCATGTGCAGGTTGCTGACACGCATGGCCGGAGAGGAAGCCAACATGAGCTGGACTTGAGCTCACAGCGACCGCATTGGTGAGAAGCCCCGACTTTCTGATTCATCTTTTGTAAAGACGAACTGAAGTTTGGGTCCTTATTTAAACTCTTAATGATGAAAGATTACAATCATGCTAACCTTGTCAAAAAACATTTCGACGGTCAAGTGTTTTTATCTGTAGTGTTTATTTGTAACCAGATAGATAGCTAGATAGATTAAAAATTAGGTCAGAGGTACTTATACATACATATACATATATATCTTATATACATTACTCCCTATTTGTTTGATGCGACGCATGGTTTGAATGACAGTTATCTCCCTTTCAAGCCCTTTCCTATGTTTTTATTCATGACGTCGTCTGGACTGGAGCATGTGAGACAAATTCTATAATATATAACGAATAATGTACGATTCCTTGGGTTTAACAGAATTGTGTAGGCTGTTCGGTCCCTGACAGTACGGTAATTTGGGACCGACCAGTCACTATGATATAATGTTGTATGGCCCAAAGTAGTGTCCATTGTTTGTTAAATGTTAATCACTGAACAAACAACAGAAACAGAAACATCTAAGACCGTCACTTTGGTGTAGAATAACATTCCAAGTTTGTAATGTATTGACTTTATCACATGTTAAATGTATGGCGATGTAAAACCTTCGGTATTATATATATTCGCTATTAAAACAAAACGTTTGGCCCGTGTCACGCTCTGTCTTGACTCGTTCATGATTTCGTTATAAAGTATATGGGACACGTCTTATCTTATATCCAAATATCGAGGGTATCGGCATAGACTGCACCATAGACCACGTGATTCTTAATGAACAAGTTTTTGTAATGGACTCAGTAGATCTACGTTGGTTATGCAAACGTTAAAGACAAAGAAAACGCCAAAAATGAAGTTTGTATTAGATGAAAGACCAATAAAAACTGTCCAGGAAAATAATTGAATAATTGGATTAATTTCTTTTTACAATTTGTTTAACCTAGAAAAATACATCTGAATATTTTATTCTATGTGGCCTTTTCTTTTCTGAGGTTTTTGCTACTTAACACACATTAAACTGCTACATTTCATTATTCAAAATGCATATACATATGGATGTTCGAATGCATTTCCCGATTTGACCTTGAAACGAATTAGGTCAGGCAAAAAGTACAGATATAACGTAGCCAATACGTTTTGGGACACAACAGACACCGTAGAATGTAATCTTTTAAGACGGTTTTACTAGGTTAGAAATATTCTAAAAACAAAAATAAATGCAACTATTTTCCTGGACAATTTTTAATAGTCTTTAAATTGATATGTACTTCAGATGAAAGACTATTTAAAACTGCATTACCTTTAATACAAACGATTTAAGCAGATGGGATGATAAAATATATAGTCCATCAATTATTTCTATACTATATGTATCAAAAGATCTGAATTTTTTAGGGCACTGGTTTTATATGTTGTTCAGTAGAGTTGGATATAATATAACGAGAGACCTCCTCTTGTTTCCAGATTACCAGTGTTCCGGAAACAAAACGCTAAACGGACGCTACCACCGATATCACACAGATTACACATTACATATCTAGCATATATGGTCACTTCCAACTCGCCGTTTCGTATATATTTATTCAATAAATTGCTACCATAATCTGCTGCACCACACTAGGCTCTGCGACATGATGAGACCCATTTTGTTATAAATCATATTTTCAGCACAGGCACTAAGAGTGTTGTATCATCTTTCATGTCACATCTTCGTTTCATTTGAGACTGGCTGACTTTGATTGGTTGTTAAGTGCAGAAAGTCATTGTTAACGCCACTTATATAACTTCACAAAGAGACAGTTAAACGTAACCCTCACCTTAGATATTGGTTTGTCATTTTTTTTTTACTTTTGGTTTCCCTTTTCACTACAGTGCTACGATTTTGGTATTCCATGCATGTCTCCAATACCTCAATACGGAGAGTCGTTATGTTCGTTGAGGTTGCTCTTGTTGAAACTTATTGGTGTTTTGTTTTGCTAAACGATTTGGACATTCCATGCATTTCTCTGATATTTTAATACAGGGCTTCGTTGTTTTCGTCAAACATTGCGGTTGCTCTAGTTTCTGGTTCTGACCCATGGACTGTAGCCATCGAATTTATCATGTAGCTGTCACCGACAGGCCTGCCGCCATGCCGCAACCTTTGTACCAAACCTCGCCCCCTCACGACATCCTCGCTGCTGGTCAGTTCATGGGATTTTGATTCTCGCAGATCCCTATAACATACACTACCAGCATCTCCCCCTAACGGAATCTCCTCGTTGTCTCCATAGGTCGACTGGTATTCAAGCTCTCCATGAACGTTATTTCCCCTAGTGTGCAAACGACCCTCACCTACTCCTGGCGATGTTTTGGCCTCCCGGTTTAATTGCTTAACTTTTCTGTAAGCCTTAAGCCACCTTCTTTTAGGTAGAGGCAAGTTTCTCTCATTTTGTGTATTTGCAGATAGCATCCTCATGAAGTTGACAATTTGACGGAGTCTTTCCGTTGCCTCTTTCTCCTCTTTCAGCAGATTTACGGCGTTCTGAAACTTGTTATTTGTCCGGCGTGTAAACCTACCTTTCGGCAGAGGCCTTGTGGTATGCCCTTCATCTTCCATGGTGGTTATCACCTTGTGGATGTTGGAAATGAATCTGGCTCGTAATGTTCCATGCGTCAACTGTCGCCGACGTTGCCTTTTCGCAAGACGCCGCACGATCCTCCCGCCTTTCTTCTGACCAGAGCCCTCCGTAACCACCGACGTGGCGTCATCGTCTTCCGCGTCGTGCAGCATCTGGAGCTGCCTAGCGATCTGTATTTTCCTGGCGGTATCGTCTTTGTCTTTACGGTGGCTTAGCTTTGTGGCAGCATTGATATGAAGGAAGGTGGACAAACGATGGAACAACATCGCCAGCAACTGGATGAAGAGTAACAAACCGAAGACGCCCATGAACATAACGCTGAGAGGCTCGATCATCATTTCTTCGGGATGCTCCGGCCCGTAAATGTAACAGGTAGCGTTCACTCTCAGCAAACCTTGTGACGTCTGGACGTACTGTAACGTCACGATGATGACGACATAGATGGCGTTCAGAAGAAAGTAGAATAGGCAGACTTTGTTTCTCAGTTCCTTCAGCTCTTCTGACACTCTCTTTTGCTCGTCAGGGTCATTTAACAAAGGCGCTAGGTATTTCTCTTGCAGCTGTCGCCAAAACGATATCTCTGAATTGTCCAGGTGCTTGACTTTGCCTTCTCCGAGTCCTGAGTCGTGGATCCAATAGGGATCAATCAGTTCGTCTCGCCATACTGGACGGCTCTCTTCAAACAACGGATTCTCTACAAAACAAGCATATACAAAGTTAATCAAAGCTATACATGTGGATAGCAGTGTCCAATACACTCAAAACATAATCTATAAATTTTAAAGGGATACAAAATGAACGCTGAATGGCTGACAGTGGTGATAAGATTTCCTAAGTTCAAACTGCAGCCTTTGTCAAGCTTAATTAAATCTGCATACCTAAAATTCGCTTAGCCTTGGCATACATGTAGTCTGGACTATGTCTTTAAAAGCAACCAAAAATGCTTCTATATCGCATTATCAGAAAGTATGTTGTCTAAGTAAGGCTAGAATGCATTCTCTTGTTGCAACATAGTACTGTGACATAATTCAACATACTCGTGGTAACATGTTAGTTTAATGTAATGTTTATGTTAAATTGATAAAATCAATAGGTGTAGTATTCGCCAAAAATTTCCAGGGTATTTACCTTCCCAATGTACAGTTTATGACATTTTAGGAATTTTATGAAGTTTGAACGCCGCAAGTTTAAAGGCTGTGTGGGCATCAAGACACCTTAATAATCATTATATAGACAGGCCTTATCTATATATCTGGGTAGAAAGTGAAGTACTTGTAGCCGAAGGGGTGAACGACTCTAGTATAGCAGTCTTACGTTCGTCAAGACAACTTGTCTTCCACGTATATGGTATTAATATGTGTACGTCACACATGGGAAAGTTGCCGCTGGTTTACGCTGGTTTCCTACCCATAAAACTTGCCGCTATCGTACAAGTGAAAATTGCTTGAACATGATAACAATTAAATAAATAAATAAACAACGTATTAAAAGCGTATTATCCGGCTGTTATCTATGAAATGAACACATGACGTAACATACATGTCTGTCACCTGTAAAGGACAGAGTTTGTTAGTTTGGATTTAAGTCATACAACGCCGATTTGGTGTAATGACGGGGACAAGCCATAGCATCTTCCTCCACAACCAGACGAGCGACAGATTAATAGCAGATTGGAAATCAGAGAGAGTGTGTCACAAGGTGAGAGATCGGTTCACTGAATATTACATATTATTACATGCTTCAACTTAAAGTTTGCCAGTAAATTTAATCCAGTTTTTGTACGTTAGACGTAACCGCGGAGAACAGACTGATAAATGGTGTTTAGTCACACGTAAGCGCAATGTTGTAATCGTTATCAAAGCCGCCTCGCTTTTGGACCGCTTTATATTAGGACGTTCCTCAGGCACCTGGCAACTTGACGGGGTTATTATTTGGTCACTTCCTGGTATTCCCAAAACATAAAATAACTCCACTGCTTTCCTAACAACGAATTAGACGTAATCTTGCACACTTACATATGTACTACTTAAACACATATAACTTGGTTCTTCACAGCCTCTAGGAACTAACCTAAACCACACTTCTGCAAATAAAGCGTCTGCAGAATAAATTAAATGTCTCACTACAGCGAATTCAATGAAAAACGCACATCCTTCTCTTGAGTTGTGTAGACATAGACACATTTATCTCCAGTTATTAGTAACTGACAATTAATATAGCAATAAACGAATACATATACATCTAATGCAAAGTATTTAAATGTTCCTTAATGTACTTAGCTTACCTGTTAAGCAAACAGTAAATAAACACTTACTTTTATCCTCATCTCCCTCAAAAACTTTGTCAGCGTCGTCCATTTTGATGATGCCCATGGAGACACTGCAACTGTCTGAGTCTTTGCCGTGTTTCAGATCCATCAGGTGACCTTCGATATAATCTAAGCGATCGTTGATGGCCTCAAGAGCCGTTTTATGCCTGTTGGTTTGCCTGGGACAACACAAACATTTGCACAAATTTCCGAACGACACAGCATAGTCGCTTTCCGATGAAGGAGTTTTAGCAATTGTGGACAAGATATTGTCTAGGAGCCCCTTTTTTCTGGTTTGCACAGGCGCCTGGCCAGCGACATCTGTCTTAGGAGCTTGTTTTACCTCCCTTGTCCCCCCACGAGACCACGTTAAGGTTGCAGAGAGAGTAAATCATCAACAACATCGACATGCTGGGAATGGCCAAAAAGTAGAGCAGACCGAAAGGAAAACAGTAAATTTCTTGAGGGTGAAGAATGGCGGCCAGAAAAAATGTTCCCACCACAAAGATAAGGAAGATGGTTGTCAGAGAGCACAATCCGTCGTCAATAACCTGGATAACTAGGCTAACAATGACGAGCATCATGACGAGGGAGTAGAGCACGGACAATATGGCGGCATACGTCAACTAACAAGGCAAAAAAAAAAAGATAACCAAAAATTAGCAAAATGTTCTTCAAATATAACAGTTCGCAGCATTTAGAAGGTGAAATTGTAGCATGTGAACTGTACGTATATTGTAGCTGCTTTATTTCAAAAGTGCATCTAAATATTCGAACATGAAGATTTTTCTTTTATCAGCATTTAACATTTAGACAGTGGCCTTTCCTTGTCCTTCATTAGTTCCAAGTTAGAGCTAAATCTGCCTGTGAACACTACAGTATTGAGTTAGTATGTGATGAACGAAGACACTGAGACTTGAAAGATCACTTTTCGTCATACCGGACTAGTTTGGAATGTAAAATTTACATAGTTCCATCTTCTTTAGCATCAGTTTAGATATTACTAACACTGTGTTTTCATTTTGTCGTGACAGTTCGCGATATTATTTCTTGTCGGGCCAGAATGATATATTATTCAAAACTATAAATCTAAGTACCTGTACATCCCCCTTCGCTAAGAAGCACAGGGCAAAGAAGATGGCGATGGGGAGGAAGTTGAGAGTAAGTGAAACTTCAAGGCTGAATGTCGGGAGGGCTATGCTGATTGCCCCTGAGATGAGAAGAAACACGGTGCCAGGGGTGACGATGGACGAGCCCATCATGAAACCCTGGTACATGATGTACAGGCACGAGATGTTCTCGTTCATACGAATCACGTTTTTCCAATCTAGTAGGAGGTCGAGGATGTTGGCCATGGTGGACGGTGTCCAGCGCCTGCGCTGTGTGAAGTACTCGCTGAAGCCCTCCGGGGCGTACGTGTAAGCGTCTGAGGCTGCGCAGTACTCCACACGGTAGCCCTGCTGGAGGAGGAGGGTACACAACCAGCGGTCCTCACCTACAGCAGGAGCACGAGGTAAACGTTTATTTATTTATATTTTATTTTTTTATTTGATTGGTGTTTTACGCCGTACTCAAGAATATTTCACTTATACGACGGCGGCCAGCATTATGGTGGGAGGAAACCGGTCAGAGCCCGGGGGAAACCCACGACCATCCGCAGGTTGCGGACAGACCTGCCCACGTACGGCCGGAGAGGAAGCCAGCATGAGCTGGACTTGAACTCACAGCGACTGCATTGGTGAGATACTCCTGGGCCATTACGTTGCGCTAGCGCTCTAACCAACCGAGGTAAATGTCACTGATTTACTAATTGCTATTTAAGTCAATGAACTTATTTATTTATTTTATCTGATACTTGCTCAGCCATCTCTATGGCCCTTCGAATTGTGCAGATTGTTCACTGCAACAAAGCACTATCCTAGGCTGGAACTGAACCGACACAATCGAAAAACTGAATCAATCAATTTTTCACCTGGAAACAGGAAACATATTTTTCTTTCGGGATGAGAATCGTAATCACGTTTAAAACCAGCTATCTGATTCGTGTTAAGCCTTACCCTGGTCGTACTGGACGTAATGGCTGGCCTCTGTGGCCGTTGTTGTGTAACGCTTCATCACATTGTCATCCATTAGAGCGGAGCCACGAAACAAGCTGAAACATCCGGGACTGCAGAGAACACAGCCAATCATATGCTCTGTTGACTTTTGCAGCCAATGGCTGACTGCATACTCAAACTTCTGGTACCAGACCATGGGCCCTGCAACATAGAGAATTGAATTCTGTGCATGATTTGTCATTACTGCCGGTAATAGGAACCATGCAGATTGAATAGCACAGTATTTGGAAAAATTCTATGGACTCGAGGAGATCTAATAAAATTGCGATTTACATCACTGAAGTTTTTTTTAACCTAATTCTGCTTAAGGCTAGATGCTGTGGAATGTGTATGTTGCCACAATTTGAACTTTTACATGAACAGTCCAGAGCAAAACCCTTGAGGTAAACTGACAAGATTCCTGCCTTCACCGTTTACATATGACCATTTGCTAACTATTACGCTGTCGACGCTGCTTTGGTTTTTCTCTCAACGCCTTAGTATTTTACATTTTGTTTTCACCACAAACAATATGGAAACCATCTGTTAACTTAACGCAACCAGAACGTTGACATATTTGTATGGGTGCAACATTTAGGGAAATTTTTCATCGGGTTGGGAACTCCTATTATTTGTTCACTTTCGTACATTTTTGTTCAGTTGTGTCTACTTTTAGTGCTATTTTCAGTGGCCACAGCACCTAGAGACATGAAACGTACATTCGGAGTTTTGGTTTCCGATATTTTAACGATTCAATGTAGTTATACAACTAAGAGTTACCAGCTCCTATCGGATGAATCCTTCCACAGGCAGCGCCCACACGGCTGTCTTTCTTCATCCGGTCCACGAGAAGCTGAATGGCGGAGGGGTTGAAGTCCACATCGCCGTCCAAAGCTAACAAGAATGTATTCTCAGCGCGCAGCTGCTTCTGTTTGTAGCTCAGGGTTTTCACGTCCATAAGTTGATGACCCAAGAAATAATACATGTACATGACCTGAAGATGGTAAAGGAGTTAAGGCAATCTTTGTAACATCTTTCTGCAAAAATGTGTTCGTTGGAGAAATATTTCAAACCAGCATCGCATCAGTATATTTGAATACAAACCCTACTAACCAAGATCAGTTTGGGGTCTTTGTTGATTAATAACCAAGGAAAAACCAATAAACCAAGGACACATATTTAGCATTCAATATCAGATATAAAACAGCAAATTTTAGTAAAAAAAAGTCTTGGTCAATTACCGCGCATTTTTAACAATAACAGACTCATTTTCAGAAACTGTACACCATGATACCTTGCAAGGGCTGTTGTCTTAGGTTGTAAACTGTGGGGAGTACGGAACAAATCAACATTCGGATGAGTATGTGAAGTGGTTACATTTTAAATCCGTTTTTTAAATGTGTTTTACTGTAACACAAGGTAAGTGAGTGTCTAACCAAAGCAATCTATTTCAACAATAATCGTGTATTCTCACCTGACTCCAGCGTTTCTTGTGTCTTATTTTAACTTTGTCTTTCAGATGGGCCACCAATTTGTTACCGCCAGGTAGAGTCCACTCTAGGCGACCTCCATATGGGGTTGGGGTCTTGATTGGTGGCCTGAGCACCATGTCAACGATGCCGTGGATGGCTCTATGGTAACACAAACAGGTTATCTGACGTGTCAGCTTTATTGACTGATTTACGAGTCAATTAAAAGTATTAATTGAATGACAATCTATTGCACAAAGTAATAACGATATAACGTTTTATTGTTATTCCAATACATGTCAACTGCGTAATATCATTAACACTTTAAATTGCATGTAATTTTATATGAACTCCCAAAACTAATGAGCCAGAAATTTAAGTCTTGAAATTTAATGTGCATTCCGAAAGCTTTCTATTTGAACTAAGTAAATTACCCATCAATTAACTATCAATTAGACAACTCACTGCACAGCAACGTCGACAACTCGGACCATCATCCGGACGAATCCATTTGCTCTGTACGTGAACTCGGAGTCCGTATGAGCGTCAAAAGCGTCGTCAAAAAATATATGTGCTAAAGGAAGGCACAAAAACACGGCCATTTTAGGCTTATATTAGAACCCTTCAATTGAGAAATATGGTCACAAGGAAGAGTCATGGGCGTGCATGTTAACCACAACCGCATATTACGATGAGTGATCCACAGATAAACGGATAAATATAAATATCATACATGTTCAGCTTTTTCGCAGGATTTGATACAAAGATTTTAGAGGGATGAAACTTATATTCTGAAAGACAGACTACTATTCTTATTTTCTACCTCTTAGGATTCCAGAGGTCTACTCTCATTCCATTCAGTACGTGTAAATTTGTAAAACAAAATTATATTATTAAGGCTACATATAAATGGATGTTTAATCTTTTTTTTTTTTTTCATCTGCTTGCCTGGCTTCCACGGTTTTCAACAGGCTTCACAGTTTAAAAGAAAGACACCCATGTTCAGTTTGACAATATCAGTAAATGTGGCGTTTAAAACAGAGGACAAAACCCGATATGCCTGTGTTTTTAAATCCATTCCCTTACATTACCTTCAAACTCGTAATAATCTGGATCTTTTGCCCCGAGAGCAGTCGTGGCATTCCTCCGGGCACTCTGATCCTCATCCAGCCTAATGTAAAGTGAATGTGCCCAGCAATAATGTTAGCAAGAATGTCAACCGTAATTTCCAGCAATAAAATAAAAAAAATATTGAAATTTAAAACATTGCTTAGTATTGATATTTATACGTTAATAAATAAATGTAACAAAGGAATGCTTCTTTTGAAGTCAAAGAACTAACTTGGATAGTTTAAACAATATTGTTTTTTTTTTTTTAATTGATTGGTGTTTTACGCCGTACCCAAGAATATTTGTTGTTAGTACAAATTCAACATTAGCCAAAGCATGTACCATCACTTCAGACACTACCCCAATCCCAATAAATGTAGATATTTTAAGTGATGCGCGAAATCTCCCTAAATTGGACATGTCTTGCGATATATACATTGCAGGGGGTCTACACACACCCTCTGCCTTGTAAGATTTTCCGGTTATGTAGGAAATTGAACAGACAGTACGGAAACCTGTTAATGTAGGCATTTCCGATGATCTTCGCAATTTGAACGTAGGCATCCATTCCAGATAACATATTTATATTTATGTTGATTGTTGTTTAACGCCGCTCAACAATTTTTCATTGACGCAATGGAAACCGGAAAGCCCTTCGCGCATAGCGTAAACCACACACCTTTGGCAAATTATTAATGAACTTTTCCACATGTGATTCACACACATGTACACCATATTGGTAGAAAAGACCTTTAACGAACGTTAGCGTAGAGTTTTACAGTGCCACTTTAGATACACAATTCACGATATTCATAAATTTGAAAATAGCTAAGAGAAGAAGAAGGGTACGTTAAAATAAACCTTTCTGGAACTCATGAAAGCCTCGATATGGATGGAGGTCTCACCTCATTATAGACTTAAGCACCTGTATCATCTCATTCTCTGACTCGTGCCACATTGTGGCGCAGATGTAAATCATGGGCGTGTATTCTGTCCGCACGGTGCTCGGGTCCAGGGGATTTGTCTCCGTCAGTCCTCTCACCGAATCTACAGGCGCTATTCTCTGCACACATGCATATTATACATATTTGAGCAATGTTTTCGAGATGTTCAGTAAACCCAATATCGGTAATATATGATTTATTTATTTATCTGACTCGAGTTAACGCCGTACGTTTTTCACTTATAGGATGGCAACCAGAAGTATGGTGGGAGAAAACAGCGCATGGCCCGGGAGAAACCTACGACAATTCGCGGGGTGGTAATGTAGCTCAAAATATACTTTGGTACAGTCGAAAATACATGAAAATAAAATAAAATAAAATCAATACTTAATTTCGTTTAAATATCTATATTTGTGTGATTAGGTAATTTCTTTTATCTATATTTGTGTGATTAGGTAATTTCTTTTATCTATATTTTTGTGATTTTGTCTGTGATTTTTGCTCTGTGTTGTTAAACAGTGCTCTTTAAATGGACCGGATTGAAGAACAGCGGTGCTGTGTTATTTCTAAAGTGTGCTTTCAAAAGTTGAAAAGGACTATTTTGAAGGAGACAATTTTAATTTAGATAAACGTCTATCAATAAGAAAAATGGGTTAGTCGGGTTTTTTTTTCTTGATCGTACCTCGTATAACTACTCAGCTATAAACAATAGACGTGCTGTTTTCATTATTCCATATCATCAGATAAAGGAAATCGTGTTTTATTCGGAATTTAACCGAGTACAGGTACACGTATGTGTGGCCACATGCAACTCTCTGCTAAATCGACGACGTCGCAGCGGAATTCCTTCTGTGATTGCCACACGGTGATAAAAAAAAAAAAAAAAAAAAAAACGGGGAATGATGCACTGTAGATCAACGATTTAAAACAACAGTTCAGTTTTTCATCATTCTGAAGTGATTCAGACAGCCTTTAACTTAAAAAAAAAATACAGCTCGGAGAGTAAAACCAGAACAGCAACGACTGTGTGGTAGTTGACAAATGGTCAACACCTCTTGTCAATTCATCTAAATTAGGGTTTTATTCCAAATGTTAATGTTATTGCTTAAATAGAAAGAAATTGCATCCCCACCCGCACCCCCACCCCCACCCCATTACCAGCAGCATGTCACACGCAGGAGTAGGTAAACCAGATGCAGTGATGTAAATTATATTGCATTGGACGTCGCTGGTCAAGAATGACTCCAAATGACTCATCACGTTTAATAAACCCATAATGTCCCAGCACTATCGAAGAAACTATCTGTAAAGAACGGATACCTTGTGTTCATCACGCTCTAGCTTTTTATAATACTGCTCATCTCGTCTTCGATTCAACAACAACGACTGCTCCAGAAACACCCCACAGTAGAGCGGCCGCACAAATAACCTGCAAGAAACAAACAAACGGAAAGTAGATAAAATTGGGCAGGTAATCAAGCCTCCAGGCAAGGCAAACGTTGTCACGATTTACTGAACACTGTCAGGATGTAAAAAAACACTGATTGCGTTGTCGTGAAGACGTTACAGTGGTTTAAGCGGCATAATGCTAGTACAAACGTTTGAGTTTTACAGTTTAAGTTCCAAGTTAAGTTATATGTGGTTCAATCAAAAAGCCTCAAGGTCAGCACAGCCACCAGCCTGCTAAATTACAATGGTTACAACCGTGTTATTAAAGCCGAGAAAGACAGCAAACCTCTGACACCTTTCTATAAAGATGTTGAATTCATTAGCCGTTTGCTCTTTACATGTAGTCTCCGATGATAAAATGCAACCTTCACCACTTAAACAATCAGGTCGCGAGTTCGAATCCAACTGTCGCTGTTTCGGCCAAAACGGGTTACACACCAATTAATCAGTCAATCCTAGTTAGCCACGTACTTCAAGTTTATTTAAGATATAACACAGCATTCCTTTTACGGCTAGAAAGAATACATATTCATCACACTTTCAAAGACACATTCATAATTTTTCTTAAACAGCGTTTCTGTTAACGTGGGACATATTTTCGTAAACATGCTTATGACGTTTGACATATATGTTCGTACTATTCAGTCGAAGACGCCAGTTGGAGGCATAAAATACAGCTTACTTTTCCGTTTTGGCCAAACGCTCCATTTTAGGTTTCCATACGTGCCAGGTAAGCCAGACGAGAGAGAGCCACCAGACAACAACAACAGGCATGTAGTAATCCGTGGTGTAACTAGCGGTGAAGTCCACGAAAGTGGAGTTTCCACGGCTGGCGTCACAGTGCCAGAACAGTAACGACGGCATAATGGACAGGTCAAATAAGTATTCCACAACGCTGTGCCACTGAAAGCAGAGCCCAGCAAGGATGATGAACGTTATGGGCGTGACCAGCATTAGGGGAAGGGAAAAGCTGATGCGCTGCAACATGATTTTGCAGGCCGTTTTCACGAAGGTGTAGCAGAGGCCGGCGCTTAGCACCTGCACAATGGCGATCCAGAAGTGATCGTGCCCCATCTGGGCATCTATCTGCGCTGACGTCATCGTCTTGGTGCTATTGAGCCGGACCCCGAAGCAATCGTCCGCCTCTGCTTTCTGAAAATACAAGACGTCAACGCACTCTTGGTTCCTCCAGGCGAAGTACACAGAGATGTAAATCAGCGTAGCTATGATGCTCCAAAAACTGGACAACGTTGTCAGGATAACTCTACACCTGTTAAAGTCCTTCTTTAGGCTTCGTATCGACTCACCGAGAACTACAAATGACGTGTTTTCAGTAACGTAATTCTCCCACCACCCAATTGACGTCAGCGTAAGTGCAACCGGCAGAAGGGCTTTCGCAAAAGAGAAATCCTCCTGTAGGAGATCAGATATCAGCCACAAGAAAAGTACCGACAGTTGGGCCAAAAAGGCAAGGGTGTCAAAAACCTTAAACACGATTGTTGTCCTCTTGACAGATGGTAATTTCTCGGAGTCGGAGTGGCCAGATGCATCGGGAACATCCACTTCATTTTTCTCAAAGAGCTTTAAAAGCGCTGGTATGGTGGCTACCCCAAATGTGAGCCATACACCGCGCACTACATCATACGCCGGCAATGTCACGAAAACAAATATAAATACACCGACAGACTTGAGGGTTTCCTGTAGCAGCCACTGTGGATGGAAAACTGATATATGTAACTTATAGTAAAACACCATCGTATTACTTTATATGTTATTGGAGTATTCTTGCCATTAGGTATTATAAGGTAGAGATGGCTTTAAATAAATAAATGACGATTCTTAATATAATACATGTGGGAATATATCATACATACCAAGTTTATGTCAGATGAAGAACTATTAAACATTGGTCAGGTGAATAGTTACGTTTATTGCTTTTAGAATATTTCCACCCGAGTATAATGTTTGTAAACATCGCTTTGTACAATGGTTTGTTGACATCCGGTGGGGATCAGTGATGGCGTACGCTTAATTTTACTTGATATAACTCACTTCAAGATCGAATGCCATCATACCCTTTATGAGTCCGTGCATTTCCAGTGTATATACATTTTGAATTTTAAGTTTAAGTCTGTGTGTGGTAAAAATCTGACGAATCGTCGTTGGTCACAACATGGTCAGAAAAATGCATTTGTCTCAGTTGAAAAAAAATATAAAAAAAACAACAAAAAACCAAAGAAACAAATATAAATTCAATGAAGTGTATGAGCGTGTTTAATGGTCCTTTCAGATCAGATCTCTCAAAATAAACTTTCTGAAATGATGAAGTTTGCGAGGAGCATAGAACTGTACACATAATGCATTGCCTTTATACAAAATGAATGTATACAAAGCCAGAAAATACCTGGCTTATTCAACACTTTGAGTAACGGTATCTAACTTCCACAGTTGTACCAACAGAGTTGGACACAGACCCCCATTACAACTTCCGTTTTTCAGTAGGGACGATTGTAGTTCTGTGTATTTTAGGCTTTTTTTGCTGCCAGCCTGCCGTTTTTGGTGTACATGTGCATGCTTGGTATCAAAATGATGGAAATTGTCTAAGCTTTGGGCAGGTATGAGTTTTAATGGTGAAAGTTTGAAATTCTGGGCGAGAGGACACAAGCAGACAGGTGGTGATGAGGCCGCGAGTGACGTCCCCTTGGCGTTGCTAGGCACCCCTGCCAGCTGCCGGCATGGATAGGTCCAGATTTTGACGGCCAACCTATGTCAAGATTTTTACAGCTTCTTTCTCACAGGCTGGGCCAGGTATGCACCAAAGCTTATTGGCCTCGGAATGTTTGGGACTGAGCTACAGCGCTAAACCTTAACATTGTCGCTTATGGAAAACTAATGGGGGTCTGTGGCCAGTTACAGCGGTTCGCTCATTAAAGTTCGGCAAAAGAATAATGAGTGACAATGTTTTTTCTCTTTGTTTGATTTTTAAATGGATTTATATATTACATTACATTACTACGATTTTTTCACGTTCTACGACGGCTGTAAAGGAAAACACCATTGGGAATGAAAGAACAGAAAACCCTGACTGACAGATAATTTAGACGTGGTTAAATTTTTAACGCGTTTTCACCATTCATGGGGATATACATGTGCAAGGAGATATTGCTGGATACCAATGCCTTAGCATTGGAAATATGGACATACTCATGATTATTTATGCTTTAGGCCTACTTAAGGCTAGGGGGATTTATTTATTTATGTATTTGATACGTGTTTTGTGCTGGACTCAAGAATATTTATCTGATACGACGGCAGCTAGCATTATGGTGGGAAGAGACTGGGCAGAGTTCTGGGGAAACCCACTACCATACGACAGGAGAAGAAGCAAGCATAAGTTGAATCAACTCACTGCGATCGCACTGGTGGGAGACTTCTGGGTCATTGCACGGTGCTGAATTTTATAATTTCGACAGTGTCAGATGTTGCCAATCAAGTATAAAATGCAGTAGAGCTAGTAGGCTTACCAATAAAAGCGTTGTTCTTTTAGGGTACTTCACTTTTTTAAAACAGAATACCCAAAAACCGCGGATGAATTCAAAGAAGTAAATGCCACAAACGCATATCAGCATTGCCCAGACCCATATCATTTGCTTGGACTGGGGGAGGGCCCAATCGCCGTCACTGTTCGACCGGACGCATGTGTTATTTACACATGTAAATCTGAAAAGTAACAAATATATTAGCAACAGAATAATTCTGAGTCAATCTGTTCAGTGTAAAAGGTGATTAATGACTTCATACCTGGCTACTTAACATTAAACTGGTCTGGGCAAAATTGCTTAGATTAAGCTAAGAAAACGTATGTCATCTAATGTTTCCCGCAAACAACAAATGCCAAACACGTGATCATTGCTGTACGGTAATTGGGGCGGGATGAGGTTTGTTGCAATGCCAAATTTTCAACATTGCTTTTGCTCCGGCCATAAGACTCCCAAGATACGATACTAGGAGGATATTATGTCACATCTAGCGTGACATTTGCTGTGCTATTGTATGAAGAGCTGTTAGTGCTAAAATGGATTCGGTGAAATAGAAACGAATCATTTTTCGTAGTTATTTTTGTGTGTGTTTTTAGGCCGTTTTCATGAATATTACGCTAATGCAATGATGGGCAAGCCTTGAGGTTGGAGAAAAACGATTCGAGCCAGGAAAAATCCACAACGACCCGCAGGTTGCTGGTAGACCTTCCCACATGTGCATGACCATCGACGAAGACAGCATGAGCTGGACATCAACTCACAAAAAGCATAAAATGAATTAAAGTTTGTGTCAAACTAACCAGATTACAGTAGCTTTATGATTTATCTGCGTAAGGTGGACTCTTAAAATGTAACTGATCACAAACGTTCACAATTTAATCCCATGGTACTGAAATGCAAATTATTTTTTTCATTTTTAGATATAGCTCATTAAAGCATCATTTCCATCAGCACTCCATCAGAATTTCTCAAAAATTCGCTCGCATGCTTGAAAACACAGGCTAATTTCCACCTTCACCTTTAATAGTTGTTTTGAAAGTATTCACGATATGCGACACGTGCCTACATGTGCCTCCGTAACACACTGTCTGATTGTTGGAGAGCGGTATAAATCTTATATTTAAAACCTTTTCAAAGGTAAAGACTTATTAACCCTTCTACATGCCACAACAAATCACGTTTCATCACAGTGTTGAAAAAAGGATTCTCCCGGTGGCCAGGGCTGAGTTGTTCTAGAGGTGATTATTCCCTATTGTTTTCATACTTAACAGTGAATACCTGTAAGCCTTATCCAGTATTCGGAATGGTGTTAGCAGGAGGCAACAAGATAAAACGCTAAGCAATTGCGCCGTGTAAATATTGAAACTCAACATGACACATGGAACGTACAGAGCTTTGATTGAGTAGAGTAAATTTTTCGACTCACCGGGTGTTGTCTGAAATGTACCCAACGATGAGGAAGAGGCAGAGTTTGCTGGTGACGGCCGAGCACACAACCACAGCGAACATGAAGACTGAGAGGATCACCTTGACAACCCGGCGAACACTCTGCCAGAACTCGTCTCCACACAGATCCGAGTTGTCCTTCTGTACAACTTGGAAAACGTCCCACAAATCTCTCCGCCTGCAATCCACGCCATATTTTATACAGTATTTATTCATTTCGTTGCTGTTTTCACATGATACTTCCGCCAATGCGGTATTCATATCTGTACATTACATTTGCGGCTTGTCAGTGACTTTTCATAGGTCAGTTAGGCCCCAGGGACGTCTTCCTCTTCCCATAAAACTGACCACTATCGTTAAACAACAATAGGCAAATAAATAAATATGTTCCTGGCAAAAATCTATATTCAATAATTAAACCTTATTTTCTGTATTTACCAAAACTAGCTCATATCCTTGGCTTTACAGTAAATCTTAGATTCGTACCTGTACTATTTACAGTGTTAAAATGATTCCAAAGTGGGTAAAAGTTCTAATTTGACGTCTTTTATAAACTTGAGGAATTTTATTACGTGTTTCAATTTTGAGCAGTCGAGATTGATATTTTGTGAAAGGTAATTATTTCGGCCATTCTAAAAGAATAGCAAAACTTGAAACTCAGTCTTTGAGCTGATAAACTGTGTCCCCAAAAAAAACCCCTCAGGTAACAACAATCAAATGGAAAATCAAATCAGGTTTAGGGGAAATCACGGCTACCTGACAGGTTCACTGAAGCCAACACGAGCCTGTACGGCGAAGGACTAGTGTCTCAACTTGTTCCCATACTCACTTGGTGGATGTAGGTTTTCTGTCATTCGCCGGAAGTTGATCGTCTTCCTCCTCTTCTTCCGCGCAATCATCTAGATCATAGTCTGGTTCCAGATCTATAGAGTCCGCCGTCTCGAAGTTTACACGGGCACCCTCGTCATCACATTCGCTCGCTCCTGGCTCGTAGTCCGATCCACTGAACATAGGATTCGAGTATGTGTGTTCGTATTTCGAATGATTACTTTCCTTCACTAGGGATTCTTCATCAGGGTGCCCATTCCCACTTTGGGGTAGAGCAAGTCCACGAGGAAAGACCCCAGGCTGGTGTGAAACAAAAAAAAAGAGAAAAAAGGGATGTAGGCCTATTGCAAAATTTTACACTTCACTTAACTAAATCGCATTATTACTCCATCGATGAACAGCTCTGGAACATACTCCAACTTTATTTTTTCCATTGTCAGTTACTTCTTCTTTGTGATTTAAACCGCTTAAATTACCGTACCTTTGTTTCCCAAGAACACTTTTGTACTGTATAGTTACTTCTTCAGGTAGTTAGTATGCAAATTAAACGTAAGCTGACATGTATCATCAAAACAGAAAAATTGCATTCTTAACCTGTTTTATTCTGTTCACAAGGCAAATGTGTCTGATTCCCATGAAATGCAAATTATCAACCGATAATAACAAAAATCTGTGTTCTAACCAAGGATGCCCTGCGAAAGTAAATAATTTAGACTTTATACATATAGGTTCTTAATGTGACAAAACAACAACAGGGTAACATTGTCCATATTCTTAGAGTATCCTTACATTCCGTTTTAACTACGCAATACCGTTTACAACGCAGTCCATCTATACGCCTAGTAATCAGAACTGTATTTTTTTTAACTTCTGCCTTACTTACTCACTGAATGATTTGTCTCACCAGAGCGTCTTACTCAGTATAACGGACAATTTTTTCCAACCAATTCGTTTATGTATTTTTTTTATTCAAGTTCAACCATACATTAAGCTTAACGTCCTTTTAGATCAAGGGTAATCACGATAAAACATTAAATGCCGAGTAATCAGCGTAATAAACAGGCCAACAAAACACTATCAGTACTTATCAGTACTTTATCACAAACTGTCCCATACCACAAACACAACGACATACACCAGAACAAGGAAGTGAAATTCCGAACTTATCTAATAGATTACAAAACCTGACGAATCAAACTAGGGTAGCAAATCTTGACTTTTGTGTGCAATATCTAGATGTATGCATCTCCGTAGTAACTTGTTAGCCAGTAACTTGCTAAAGGTCCGTGCTTTTGACCGAGCATTCGAGTTTCCTCTCCACCCATAAAACCACCACTGTTGTAAAAGTGAAAATATTTGAGAGTGGCGTTAAAAAAGAGTCAAATAAATAATAAATAAGTAATGATATGAAATTATTTCTTGGTAAACTCTTTGGTTACATCCTGTATTAGGCCTACTCTACTGGTAACTCATAAACTAATGGCATTCCCTACCATGGTTGGTGGAGTTTTCGAGCATGTGCTTCCTTTATACCTATCCTTATATATATCATGGGTGACTTAAATCAGTATAGGGTGGCAATTGGGGTTTGGAATAATTTTTTTTTTATTATGAAAAAAAATCGGAAGTTAAGTAAGTTACTGAAGTTTTACGAGCATCTTTGCTGTGCAATTATAGCACAGAGTTCAAGTCTTGGTCTTTGTATTATTGATATTCTTTCTACGATCTGTAATCAATATTACTTTTTAACTATACATATGACTTTATTACTTAGATGTGTCACTTTTGTCACTTTAATGCTCCTAGCTTACTTGCTCTCCTCTTATTCTAAATTGGATGACGCCCACACCTTGTTATGTAAACGATGAAATTATGATATTATATGTGTCTCAGAAACCTGGCTTGGTTCTGATATACCGATGAAATAGCGAGCCTAAATGGATACTGTATAGAACGAAAAGATAGAGACCGTCGTGGGGGTGGAGTAGCGATTTATTGTAAGTCACCATTTAGTGCTATGCGCAGAGGGGATTTAGAAAATGACAATGAAATGTTGTGGATTTCAATCAAACAATCTAATAAACATATATTGTGTTCCATTGGCTATCGTCCGCCGAACCAGTCTTCACAAACACACGACGAGTTTCTAGTTAACTTAGATAACATCCTCAACTCAGCCCTGACAGAAAATCCAGACGCCTTGATAATTATGGGTGATTTTAATGACAGGTGTGTTGATTGGTCCAAATACCACGATAAGAGCGAACTAAAAATTAAGTTGTTTGATATTATTACAAGTAAAAATTTATTTCAGTTAATTAATGAGCCCACAAAATATAGCAATGGAACTTCATATATTTTAGATTTAATCATAACAGATAGTATCGGTTATGTGACTGAATATGGAGTAGCTTCGCCAATGGTCAATCTTGACCATTGTTCTGTATTTTGTACATTAAAAGTTGTGGTAAATGATAAACCAAGAGCATATAAAAGACACATATGTGATTTTAAATGTGCTGACTAAATACAGCTTCAGTGAGTTATCTCTACCACTCCCTGGCAAGCCGTGTGTGACATATTCGATGATATGGATGGTAAGCAATACCAAATACGCAAGTAACAATACGACCAAGGGGTAAACCATGGATGACAAATGATGTTCGTTATAAATTACGAATAAGAAATAGATGTTAAGATTTAAGAGGACAACGTTAGAGGAAGACAGATTTCAATTTTATATATCTAGGCGTGAAGCTAATACCATTAAGATAAAAGCAATATTAAGATATGGTGAAAAACTAATGGGTAAACCTTACTGTCCCAATTTAGATGCCAAGTCTTATTGGTCTATAATGAAATCTCTGCTGGGTTCAAAAGCGAAACCACGTGTCCCTTCTTTAATCGTTAACGATAAAAATGTATCACATGATACTGAAAAAGCTAATGAGTTCGTTAGCTTTTTGTAAGCCATTCAACTCTTCCGTCAGTAATACCAGTTTTACCTCCATTGACCTGCTGCACGCCTTAATTGTATACAAATAAGTGGAAGCAAAGTAGCTGATTTTCTGCCCAAACTAAATATTAGGAAAGCTTCTGGTGCTGATGGAATAAGTAATTTCATGCTCAGAAATACAGCGGAAAATATAGCACCTTACCTAACTTAACTATTTAATTTCTCACTTCAGTCAGGAGCCTTTCCAACAGCTTGGAAACTATCTAGAGTATGCCCTATCTTTAAAAAGGGAGATAGACATGATATGTCAAGTTACAGACCAGTTTCTCTACAGCCCTGTCTCTCTAAAGTGCTAGAAAAAGTAATACATAAGCACTTGTATGAATATTGTATCAACCATAACCTTCTAATATCGAATAATTCTGGATTTAAACATGGCGACTCGACAATATTTTCAGTTAACTAAAGTTGCACAAGATGTATACAGAAGTCTGGATAATAGCACTGATACGTGTTTAGTTTTCCTAGATTTTTGATGAAGTCTGGCATGAGGGTCTTTTGTTTAAATTGAGACAGTTCGGTGTTGGGGACCCATTACTGACATGGATTAAAAATTATTTATCTGATAGAAAAATTAAAGTTTGTTTAAACGGAGTAGAGTCAGACATATGTTCTATTCAAAGTGGAGTTCCATAAGGCTCCGTTGTAGGACCGCTTCTTTTTCTGATTTTTGTAAATGACATAAATGTGAACATTGAATGTAATATCAATATCTTAGCTGATGATACATCTTTATCCGAAGAGATTACTGAGTTTATTACATCTGAAAATAAAATAAATCGAGATCTAGGTCGCTTGTCACAATGGGCCAAACAATGGTTGATAACATTTAATGCACAGAAAACTGTATACTTACTTGTTTCCTTAAAAAAGAACCCGATGTACCCTAAACTGTATTTAGATGGTATTGAAGTGAAGAGCGTTCAGTACCATAAAAACCTTGGTATCATTCTACAGCACGATGGTAAATGGGACGAACATATAAGATCACTCGTAAATAAATGTAATAAGAAATTAGGTATTATAAACAGAGTGAAGAAGATATTAACAAGGAAGTGTTTAATAACTTTATACAATAGCCTCATTAGATCTACAATAGAGTATGGCGACATACTATATGATAACTGTAGTATTGCGCCTTCCCAAAAACTGGAAAATGTTCAACGGCGCGCGGCTTTGCTTTGTACAAGTGGAATGCGTCGTACATCAGACAAAGCTCTGCTGAGTGAACTTAATTGAACACCACTATATGTTCACTGTAGACAACATAGGATTCTGCTCTTTTTTAAAATTGTAAATGGCATTTTACCCGCCTTACCTACAGTCCCCTATTACCAAGACGATCAACAGAGTATAATACATATAACTTAAGGTATAATGAAAATTTTATTATATTTAGATGCCGCCTCAGTATATATAAATCTTCCTTCTTCCCGGGGCCTCCGTGGTTCAGTCGGTTAGCGCGCTAGCGCAGCGTAATGACCCAGGAGCCTCTCACCAATGTGGTCGCTGTGAGTTCAAGTCCAGCTCATGCTGGCTTCCTCTCCGGCCGTATGTGGGAAGGTCTGTCAGCAACCTGCGGATGGTCGTGGGTTTCCCCCGGGCTGTGCCCGGTTTCCACCCACCATAATGCTGGCCGCAGTCGTATAAGTGAAATATTCTTGAGTACGGCGTAAAACACCAATCAAATAAATAAATAAATCCTTCTTCCCGAAAACAACTAAGGACTGGAATAATTTACCTATACATATTCGCCATTTTTCAATTAAAGAACTTCAAATCTCCACCAATTATTACTACGTCTAGTGATTTTTTTATCGTTATATAATGACCTTAGCAACTTTTCATCTGTCCAGCACTGCAGAATGAGAATGGGACTCAGCGCTCTTCGGGCAGACCTTTTTAAGTATAATATTACTGAAGATACTACTTGCCACTATTGTAATAATACATGTGAAGATACCTTTCATTTTTTTTTTATTTGCTCTCAATTTGCCACACATGCTACATTCTCTCACACAGATTATTTCACCCGGTGTAAATTATTCTGTTTCTATTCCACAATGCTAACGATAAATATGTAATATACTTTTGTTTGGCTCTAAAGATCTAAATTACGAAGACAATAAACTTGTTTTTCAATGTGTGCATAAATTTATCAATGATACAGAAAGGTTTTATGATCATGGTAATGGTGATTACGATGGTAACATTGTAAATAATAATTCTTGTATTAAGTTACTACATGCACTCTACTGGTTACTTCTTTTATTAGACTTCTCTACAGGTTTCTTCTTGTATTAGGCTACTCTACTGATTATTTCGTGTATTGAGATACTACTCTATCGGCTACTTCTTGTATTAGACTACTATAACGGTTACTTCTTGTATAAGAAGGCTCTATCGCTTATTTATTGTACTGAGATAGTACTCTACAGGTTACTTCTCGTTGGACTTCTCTGTTGGTTACTTCTTGTATTGGACTATTCTGTTGGTTATTTCTTTTATAAGATAACTCTACTGGTTATTTCTTGAATAAGAAGACTCTACTGGTTATTTCTTGCATAAGTATACTCTAATGGTTACTTCTTGCACTCAATCTACTCTACTGCTTTCTTGTTGTATCAGGGTAGCTACGCTATTAGGATAGTACCCTACTGTTTGTCTCTTGCTTAAGGATACTCTGGTGTTTACTTCTTCCATTGCTTCAAATTACTTGGGTGTGACAGCAACCTGCGGATGGTCGTGGGTTTTTCCCCGACTCTGCGCGGTTTCCTCCCACCATAATGCCGGCCGCCGTCGTATATATTCTTGAGTACGACGTAAAACACCAATCAAATAAGTCATACAAATCAAATTTGCTGTGTGGCACATAGTCACCAAAACGACAAGATGTACTATGACGTATATATGCTGTCATCAACGAAACTGTTATAATTCCTCAGTTACAATACAATCAATTAGCTTTCTTTAACTTTGTTAAGATGGAATGTCGGCGAGCCAAACTAATCGACTGGTGTCGCATTTCAATGTTATATTCATATTTATCTCTTGTTAAAAAGGCTTAGTGAGTTGGGGACTGATTTTCGTACTTTTTGGCCCTGGCAAGGCCAGAGTTTTAAGCCCACACTACAAATAAAATACAGGTGTAAATTAGCAACGTTCTAAATGTTTGTCAACTAAGTACTGTTATAAATTATTACTTATTTAGACCTGCAGATAAAAGGAGTCTCTCCGGTCACATAGCACAGCGGAGTGCCTGTAAACATGTCAAAAGTGATCAAATATTTCAATTGTTACTTTCGGTCTTCTCTTGAAATAATGGGCTAGATACGGAATTTTATGGGCGGAGAAATGGAGTTGTCTATATAAATATCAATCCTATATATCAATCCACTTTAGGCGCATATTTGTGTTTACAAAATCTATCTTTATTGTTGTAAGGATTGTGATATACATCTAATGCGACAAACGGACTCAAAAAACAGTTTTATTCTTAGTCAAGCTGAAGATCAAGGAAATGCAATCCTAACTTCGATGACAATTAATCTAATATACGCAAAATTTTACAAGGAACACCATATATGTCTATCAAAATGTCATATCATCGTTTCTCGCAAACTAAACTATGATGGGCTTTTTGCTTTTAAATTACAGTGTTCTGGTTCAAGCTAAATGGAAAGATACTAACACCATCTGTAATGTTTCTATGGTTTCTATTTATTTTTTCATGTATTTATACATAAAAATTAGTACCGGTACAATGTTTGTCCTTTTATATCAAATATTTGTTTTAAATTCAAAATTTTGTTAAGCTTTTTATGAACCGCTGTCATGGCTGTAGAAACCCTAACGAGCGGGAACCGAAGCACATTCCTGTAATGACATCTTCTCTTGTAAAACAATGCTGCTCACACATGAACAAAACACAAGAATAGAAAAATAAACAATATACATCAACATACAAGAAAGAACATATTATGTCAGCTGGCTCATATGTCATTGAAAGTAAATGAAGTGAACAGATGAACATGTATTCCTTTCCTTACCGTGTCGTCCTCCGCTGGCGCCTCCATCTCCATCTGGCGCTTTTCTTTATGTTGAAAGAATTTGACGTTGGTGTCACACTGATGAAATTCTGACTAGCTTGGTCAAACAATTTCTTATTGCCAGTCAGACAGGAAAAACACTTGAAAGTGCATTCACTGTAAAAAAAATCCAGCCGCGTTCTATTACATCACTAAGTTCACATTTTTCAATAGTGTTTAGCCGAGAAAGGAACTGTGTTCTAACTTTCCGCCCAACACCAACACACGCCCTGGAAATAATAGTGTATGCGCACTACTGAGTTTAGAACTGTTATATCTGACTTAAATTATCTCGAGATTTCCCGTGAAACTAACTGGCGACGGTGGCAAAAGTTTATATGACGTCAGATCATCGTCGCCACAACAGGTCAAACTCCCGTACATGTGTTGTAAATCACGAGGTAGGTCAGTTGTCTCGGTAAATATAAGAATGCTAAGTTCCACTTTGTCATTCTGTCACATCTATAAAATCATTAAACATTCACAAGCTGACAGATTCTGGCTGATACGATGGGCAGGAGAACAAGGTTTATACATACACAATAATGCTCTAGTCAAACATCTGCACAAATGTAATCTGCCACGCTTTACTTTTGAGAGGAATCACGGGAGAACATTCGAAAGGGGCGAACAAATTTCCGGTGATAGTTATTTCTCTGTGAAGTGCTGCATCAATATATTATCGCTAGAGACGGCCTGTACCGTGACGTGATTCTCTCGTGACGGCCTGTACTTTGACACTTTTGACGGAGAAACAATACCGTTATCATCACATTAGGCCATTACCATATGTTGGGACTGTCATAAGCTATTAACCACAAATAAGCAGTGGGCATGGCCAAGTGCATGTATGGAAGCCGGATAAGGTCTTCATCCCAACAGTCGTGATATGACTGAAAACGTGTTAAAATAATTTTAATAATTTAGACGTTATGCATATAGGTTCTTGTGACCTAATGTGACAAAACAACGACAGGGCAACATTGTCCATATTCTTAGAGTATCCTTACATTCCGTTTTAACTACGCAATACCGTTTACAACGCAGTCCATCTATACGCCCAGTAATCAGAACTGCATTTTTTTTTACACTTCCGCCTTACTTAATCACTGAATGATGTGTATCACCAGAGCGTCTTACTCAGTATAACGGACCATTTTTTTCAACCAATTCGTTTATGTATTTCATTTATTCAAGTTCAACCATACACTAAGCTTAACGTCCTTTTAGATCAAAGGGTAATCACGATAAAACATTAAATGCCGAGTAATCAGCGTAATAAACAGGCCAACAAAAGACTGGCCTTACCAGTACTTTATCACAAACTGTCCCATACCACAAACACAACGACATACACCAGAACTAGGAAGTGAAATTCCGAACTTATCTGATAGATTACAAAACCTGACGAATCAAACTAGGGTAGCAAATCTTGACTTTTGTGTGCAATATCTAGATGTATGCATCTCCGTAGTAACTTGTTAGCCAGTAACTTGCTAAAGGTCCGTGCTTTTGACCGAGCATTCGAGTTTCCTCTCCACCCACAAAACCACCACTGTTGTAAAAGTGAAAATATTTGAGAGTTGTATTAAAAAAGATTCATATAAATAAATAATGATATGAAATTATTTCTTGAAAAACTCTTTGGTTACTTCCTGTATTAGGGTAACTCTACTAATAACTTCTTGTATTAGACTAATTTACTGTTTACGTCTTGCATTAAGCTACTTTATTGTTTACTTCTGTATGTATTAGGTTACTCTACTGGTTATTTCTTTTATAAGGCTAGTCTACTGGTTACTTCTTCTATTAGACTACTGGTTACTTCTTCTATTAGACTACTCTACTGATTACTTTTTGTATTAGGTTACTACATGCACTCTACTGGTTACTACTTTTATTAGACTTCTCTGCAGGTTTCTTCTTGTATTAAGCTACTCCACTGATTATTTCTTGTACTGAGAGACTACTCTATCGGCTACTTCTTGTATTAGACTACTCTACCGGTTACTCATTGTATAAGAAGACTCTAGCGATTATTTCTTGTACTGGGATATTACTCTACCTGTTATTTCTTGTATTGGACTACTTTGTTGGTTACTTCTTGTATAAGATGAGACAACTGGTTATTTCTTGTATAAGAAGATTATACTGTTTATTTCTTGTATTGAGATAGCTCTATACCGGTTACTTCTTGTATTGGACTTCTCTGTTGGTTACTCCTTGTATTGGACTACTCTGTTTGTTACTTCTTGCATCAGATGACTCTACTGGTTACTTCTTGTATGGGAAGACTCTAGTGATTATTTCATGCGTTCAGATACTACTCTACCGGTTACTTCTTGTATTGGACTACTCTCCTGGTTACCTTTTATATAATATTACTCTACTGGTTATTTTTTGTATAAGACTACTCTACTGGTTACTTCTTGCACTCAATCTGCTCCACTGCTTTCTTGTTGTATCAGGGTAGCTACACTATTAGGATAGTACCCTACTGTTATTTCTTGTTTAAGGCTGCTCTGATGTTTACTTCTTCCATTCCTTCAAATTACTTGGGTGTTACAGCAACCTGCGGATGGTCGTGGGTTTTCCCCGGACTCCTTCCCCGGACTGCGCGGTTTCCTCCCACCATAATGCTGGCTGCCGTCGAATAAGAGAAATACTCTTGGGTACGGCGTAAAACACCAATCAAATAAGTCAATCAAATCAAATTACATTTTGCTGTGTGGCAAATAGTCACCAGAACGACAAGTTGTACATTGACGTGTACATACTGTCATCAACGAAACTGTAATATTTCCTCAGTTACAGTACAATTAAATTTAACTTTGTTCAGATGGAATGTCAGCGAACCAAACTAATCGACTGGTGTTGCATTTCAATGGGACATTCATTTTTATCTCTTCTTAAAATTGTTTAGTGAGTTGGGGATTGCTTTTCGTACGTTTTGGCCCTGACAGAGCCAGAGTTTTAAGCCCACACTACAAATAAAATACAGGTGTAAATCAGCAACGTTCTAAATGTTTGTCAACTAAGTACTGTTATAAATTATTACTTATTACACCTGGAGATAAGTGAAGTCTCGCTGGTCACATCGCACAGTGGAATGCAGTAAACATGCCAAAAGTGATCAAATATTTCAATTGTTATTTACGGTCTTCTCTTGAAATGATGGGCTGGATATGAAATGAAGTTGTCTATATAAATGTCAACCCTATATATCAATCCCACTTTAGACGTATATCTGTGTTTACAAAATCTATCGTTATTGTTGTAAGGATTGGTATATACATCTAATGCGACAAACAGGCCGAAAAAACAATTCTATTCTTAGTCAAGCTGAAGATCAAGGAAATGCAATCCTAAATTCAATGACAATTAATCTAATATACGCCAAATTTTACAAGGAACACCATCTATGTCCACCAAAATGTCATATCATCGTCTCTGGCAAAATATCCTACAACAGGCTTATTGCTTTTAAATTACAGTGTTCTGGTTCATACTAAATGGAAAGATACTAACACCATCTGTAATGTTTCTATGGTTTCTATTTATTTTTTCATGTATTTATACATAAAAATTAGTACCGGTACAATGTTTGTCCTTTTATATCAAATATTTGTTTTAAATTCAAAATTTTGTTAAGCTTTTTATGAACCGCTGTCATGGCTGTAGAAACGCTAACGAGCGGGAACCGAAGCACATTAATGTAATGACATCTTCTCTTGTAAAACAATGCTGCTCACACAGGAACAAAACACAAGAATAGAAAAATACACAATAAACATCAATATACAAGAAAGAATATATTATGTCAGCTGACTCATATGCCATTGAAAGTAAATGAAGTGCACAGATGAACATATATTCCTTTCCTTACCATGTCGTCCTCAGCTGGCGCCTCCATCTCCATCTGGCGCTTTTCTTTATGTTGAAAGAATTTGACGTTGGTGTCACACTGATGAAATTCTGGCGAGCTTGGTCAAACAATTTTTTATTGCCAGTCAGACGGGAAAAACACTTGAAAGTGCATTCATGGTAAAATAATCCAGCCGCGTTCTATTTCATCATTAGGTTCACATTTTTAAATAGTGTTTAGCCGAGAGAAGAAATGTATTCTAACTTTCCGCCCAACACCAACACACGCCCTGGAAATAATAGTGTATGCGCACTACTGAGTTTAGAACTGTTATATCTGACTTAAATTATCTCGAGATTTCCCGTGAAACTAACTGGCAACGGTGGCAAAAGTTTATCTGACGTCAGATCATCGTCGCCACAACAGGTCAAACTCCCGTACAGGTGTTGTAAATCACAAGGTATGTCAGTTGTCTCAGTAAATATGAGCATGTTAAGTTCCACTAGTCATTCTTGCACATCTATAAAATCATTAAACATTCACATGCTGAAAGTTTCTGGCTGATACAATGGGCAGGAGAACAAGGTTTATACACAATAATGCTCTAATCAAATATCTGCACAAATGTAATCAATATATTATCGCTAGAGACGGCTTGTACCGTGACGTGCTTCTCTCGTGACGTCCTGTACTTTGACACGGAGAAACAATACCGTTATCATCACATAAGGTCATTACCATATGTTGGGACTGTCATAAGCTATTAACCAGAAATAGAATCGCCTGGCAATATCACCTTCAAATCTGAAGGCTATGGGAGCAAGGACATAGAGCGGGGCAATAATGAAGCGATAATGCGGATACTAACGAAATGATGGCATTTTTTGATGGTTTGTGACATAAACTGCCTGATATTGCTTTTTTCTTTTGTCAGGTGTTTTGCCTTCCATGATTACTGATTAGCCTTGTAATATGATACGTAGTTTTTTAATTCGAAAATGTACAAATCCCGTGAACAATAATACATTACCTACACATCTTCTGTGTTTCCTGACCCCCGGGTCAACATTTTAATTATTGAATTTGGTGTGTTCCTTTCGGTTATTTTAGCTGAAATTTGTTTTTCAATAATTTACCCTTAATGTACGTTGTCAAGCAATACTCTGACCTTGTTACATAAAAAGAACAACTTCTGTGATTTGAAATTTTGACTTAAGTCAAATATCGTTTCATGATCCCCGCACCTTGAAATATAGCTGTTAAAAATAATAATAGCAAACTAAGGATTTCTGTCAGACGGCAAAGACAGTTTTGATGTAAAAGGGAGAAGCCAGAAAGATTTTTGGGTGATTCACAATAAAAATGTTGAACTCTAAATGTTGAACGCAACATTTATAACTGTTATAACTGTCTTGCGGTCCAACTTCTTGTAGAAGCCAATGAGAAGGGGTTTGCTTCCTAACAGAAGCATCAAAACCTCCTCGTGCGGCAATTTTATTATTAATTTTTTTGGAAATGTATTTATTACTGTTTTACTTTTACTTACACATTAATGATTTCTATCTACCGTATCTCATTATATTTTTTTGTGTTTCAAAATGAAAGATCATTTAAAATTTTTATAAGTAAACATACACAAAATCATTTAACAAAGACTACTATTTTCAGTGAATTATGTTACGTGATGTTTTTAATATTAAAAGACTTTGCATTGAATGTATTTTTTCATATTGTTTTTTTTTTTAATATCCCTGGCCTTTCTCGATACCTTTCCACAATATGTGTCTAAATACTTGATTTTCTATTTGTTTCTCATTTAACGGCGAATTCATAAGGAAACCAGAATTGCGGTTACAGGTCCGGAGTTGATCGATATTATCTGTTAAGACCTCTATGTATCCAGTGATGTTGTTTGTTAGCGTATCCCGGGGCTAGTGGCGGAATTCGTCGTATTAAATTAGATTTTGGTTACCACCAACACATAACTAACTTGGTACATGATTTGGAGACTGGCTTCATTCGTTCGTTACGAGCATTCCACGAGTTTTTCCAACATCAGTGAAAACTGCTGAGTGCTCTATTTGCATGAATTCGTCTTGATTTCATACTTTATACAATTTCTTAGTTTTTTGGTGGTTTCGGCTGAACGTTGTTTCTGGAAATGGCCTTCAGATACCTGAAACGTGGAATTAGATTGACTACTGGTGTGCGAATTTCTGTTTTGACGTTTTAATAAGTAAGAGTAATTGGTCAAGTCTTGAGTGTCTTGGGCAAAAGACGGAGCTTGTAGATAAAAAAGTGGTTAACTGGGAACGTCGAATCTAAAATTTTGTGTAAAGATTTATGGTGATTTGTATATTAGGTTTTTCACGCGGTACAGTGTTTTCATTTTGACATATGATTGACGCCAAACCAATAAAGACAAATGGGATATGTACAATCTGCGCTGCTTTTTTGAACATCAATCATGGCACCAACGAAGCTAAGACTTACGCTTCTATGCAATAAATCATTCCATTAGTCAGTTATTTCGTCAAAGTATCAACAAACTCAATAAACCATCATTCATGTATTATTATTATAATAAAACACACAACTGCTGCCAAATTATGTTTTGCGTCTTTTTCTAAATATTTCAACTCATTGAATCATTATATCATTAAAAAAATCACTGGATTGCTCCACAGTGTATTGTACCTTCTACCAAATCATAGAACTAAAAAAACGACCGACCAGTTATTGATATTTTATGCACAGTATAAATGTCAACGAATTGTCCTGTTCCTTTCTGCTCTACAAACTGCCGCAATAAAGATAATCCGTGTTTATCAAATCTCAAGTGGCTGTATGTTGTGAAACCTGTGATATGGTCTCGCAGGCCGGAGTGGAGTACAATACACGTCTTTATAGTTCAGCTCTATACATATATCATTTTACATGGCCCATAAATCTCGTATATTTCTCAGCATTGAATTTACCCTTGTTGTTTTGCCCACAATTAAATCTTTAATATATACATGTAGAAAACTACTAACGGCAAACGCCTTACTGAAGTACCGGAGTATGCCTGCAATAATAGATGGCATATATATATATATATATATATATATATATATATATATATATATATATATATATATATATATATATATATATATATATATGCATAGTGGTTAAATTTTACCACCAACACGAAGCTGGTATGGATAGATGAATGTATAGCAGATAACTTTTTTCTCGGTCTGTCTCGGTGATTCGGTTAAGGTCCAACCATAATACTACCTGCTATCGTACAAGCAAAAAATCCTTGGGTATGGCGTTAAACTACAATCAAAAAAAAAGTAACTGGATTGCATAGCGGTATGTTTTGAACACCTAATACAGTGTGAAACACAGCGTTTAAGTTTAAATAAACCTTAAATAGGCCACACAGACCTTGCCTAGGAACGACAAGATACACCGGGTAATTTTGAACACCCACATAAATCTGGTGTAGAAAGGATTAGGCCTGACGCGAAATGGGTTTCATCTCAGGTCATACAAATTCGTGGTGCTACACGAGTTAGAAGGTATAATGCGTTGCTATTTTCCAGTACTGCTATACCTGTCATTAAGTTTTGTGTGTGGCTACACCGCTGTCATTAAGTTTTGTGTGTTGCTGTTTTCCCGTGCTGCTACACCTATCTTCAAGTTTTGTGTGTTGCTGTTTTCCCGTGCTGCTATACCTGTCATTAAGTTTTGTGTGTTGACGTTTTCCCGTGATGCTATACCTGTCATTAAGTTTTGTGTGTTCCTGTTTTCTAGTACTGATATACCTGTCATTAAGTTTTGTGTGTTTCTGTTTTCCCGTGCTGCTATACCTGTCATTAAGTTTTATGTGTTGCTGTTTTCCCGTGCTGCTATACCTGTCATCAAGTTTTGTGTGTTGCTTTCTTTCAGTACTGCTTTACCTGTCATTAGGTTTTGTGTGATGCTGTTTTCCAGTACTTCTATACCTGTCAGTAAGTTTTGTGTGATGCTGTTTTCCAGTACCACTATACCTGTCAGTAAGTTTTGTGTGTTGGTGTTTACCAGTACTGCTACACCTGTCATCAAGTTTTGCGTGTTTCTGTTTTCCCGTGCTGCTATACCGATCATTAAGTTTTGTGTGTTGGTATTTTCCGGTACTGCTATACCTGTCATTAAGTTTTGTGAGCTGGTGTTTACCAGTACTGCTACACCTATCTTCAAGTTTTGTGTGTTTCTGTTTTCCCGTGCTGCTATACCGATCATTAACTTTTGTGTGTTGGTGTTTTCCGGTACTGCTATACCTGTCATTAAGTTTTGTGTGTGGCTACACTGCTGTCAGTAAGTTTTGTGTGGTGCTGTTTTCCCGTGCTGCTACACCTATCTTCAAGTTTTGTGTGTTGCTGTCTTTCAGTGCTGCTATACCTGTCATTAAGTTTTGTGTGTTGATGTTTTCCCGTGCTGCTATACCTATCATTAAGTTTTGTGTGTTACTGTTTTCTAGTACTAAAATACCTGTCATTAAGTTTTGTGTGTTTCTGTTTTCCCGTGCTGCTATACCTGTCATTAAGTTTTATGTGTTGCTATTTTCCCGTGCTGCAATACCTATCATTAAGTTTTGTGTGTTGCTTTCTTTCAGTACTGCTTTACCTGTCACTAAGCTTTGCGTGATCCTGTTTTCTAGCACTGCTATACCTGTTAGTAAGTTTTCTGTGATGCTGTTTTCCAGTACTGCTATACCTGTCAGTAAGTTTTGTGTGTTAGTGTATACCAGTACTGCTACACCTGTCATCAAGTTTTGTGTGTTTCTGTTTTCCCGTGCTGCTACACCTGTCATCAAGTTTTGTGTGTTTGTGTTTTCCGGTACTGCTATACCTGTCAGTAAAATTTTGTGCGTTGGTGTTTACCAGTACTGCTATACCTGTCAGTAAGTTTTGTGTGTTGGTGTTTACCAGTACTGCTATACCTGTCAGTAAGCTTTGTGTGTTGGTGTTTACCAGTACTGCCATATCTGTCAGTAAGTTTTGTGTGTTGGTGTTTTCCCGTGATGCTATACCTGTCACTAAGCTTTGTGTGATGCTGTTTTCCAGTACTGCTATACCTGTCAGTAAGTTTTGTGTGTTGCTGTCTTTCAGTACTGCTATACCTGTCATCAAGTTTTGTGTGTTGGTGTTTTCCAGCACTGCTATACCTGTCAGTAAGTTTTGTGCGTTGGTGTTTTCCATTACTGCTATACCTGTCGTCAAGTTTTGTGTGTTGGTATTTTCCGGTACTGGTATACCTGTAAGTAAGTTTTGTGTGTTGGTGTTTTCCATTACTGCTGTACCTGTCAGTAAGTTTTGTGTGTTGGTATTTTCCGGTACTGCTATACCTGTCATTAGGTTTTGTGTGTTGGTGTTTTCCAGTACTGCCATATTTGTCATTAAGTTTTGTGTGTTGGTGTTTTCCAGTGCTGCTATACCTGTCAGTAAGTCTTGTGTGTTGCTGTTTTCTCGTGCTGCTATACTTATTAGTAAGTTTTGTGTGTTGCTGTTTTCCCTTGCTGCTGTACCTGTCATTAAGTTTGTGTGTTGCTGTTTTCCAGTACTGCTATACCTGTCAGTAAATTTTGTGTGTTCCTGTTTTCTAGTACTGATATACCTGTCATTAAGTTTTGTGTGTTTCTGTTTTCCCGTGCTGCTATACCTGTCATTAAGTTTTATGTGTTGCTGTTTTCCCGTGCTGCTATACCTGTCATTAAGTTTTGTGAGCTGGTGTTTACCAGTACTGCTACACCTATCTTCAAGTTTTGTTTGTTTCTGTTTCCCCGTGCTGCTATACCGATCATTAAGTTTTGTGTGTTGCTGTTTTCCCATGCTGCTATACCTGTCATTAAGTTTTGTGTGTTGGTGTTTACCAGTACTGCTACACCTATCTTCAAGTTTTGTTTGTTTCTGTTTCCCCGTGCTGCTATACCGATCATTAAGTTTTGTGTGTTGCTGTTTTCCCGTGCTGCTATACCTGTCATTAAGTTTTGTGTGTTGGTGTTTGCCAGTACTGCTACACCTATCTTCAAATTTTGTGTGTTTCTGTTTTCCCGTGCTGCTATACCGATCATTAACTTTTGTGTGTTGGTGTTTTCCGGTACTGCTATACCTCTCATTAAGTTTTGTGAGCTGGTGTTTACCTGCTACACCTATCTTCAAGTTTTGTTTGTTTCTGTTTTCCCGTGCTGCTATACCGATCATTAAGTTTTGTGTGTTGCTGTTTTCCCGTGCTGCTATACCTGTCATTAAGTTTTGTGTGTGGCTACACTGCTGTCAGTAAGTTTTGTGTGTTGCTGTTTTCCCGTGCTGCTACACCTGTCTTCAAGTTTTGTGTGTTGCTGTCTTTCAGTGCTGCTATACCTGTCATTAAGTTTTGTGTGTTGATGTTTTCCCGTGCTGCTGTGCCTGTCATTAAGTTTTGTGTGTTACTGTTTTCTAGTACTAAAATACCTGTCATTAAGTTTTATGTGTTGCTGTTTTCCCGTGCTGCAATACCTATCATTAAGTTTTGTGTGTTGCTTTCTTTCAGTACTGCTTTACCTGTCACTAAGCTTTGCGTTATCCTGTTTTCTAGCACTGCTATACCTGTCAGTAAGTTTTCTGTGATGTTGTTTTCCAGTACTGCTATACCTGTCAGTAAGTTTCGTGTGTTAGTGTATACCAGTACTGCTACACCTGTCATCAAGTTTTGTGTGTTTCTGTTTTCCCGTGCTGCTACACCTGTCATCAAGTTTTGTGTGTTTGTGTTTTCCGGTACTGCTATACCTGTCAGTAAAATTTTGTGCGTTGGTGTTTACCAGTACTGCTATACCTGTCAGTAAGCTTTGTGTGTTGGTGTTCACCAGTACTGCCATATCTGTCAGTAAGTTTTGTGTGTTGGTGTTTTCCCGTGATGCTATACCTGTCACTAAGCTTTGTGTGATGCTGTTTTCCAGTACTGCTATACCTGTCAGTAAGCTTTGTGTGTTGGTGTTCACCAGTACTGCCATATCTGTCAGTAAGTTTTGTGTGTTGGTGTTTTCCCGTGATGCTATACCTGTCACTAAGCTTTGTGTGATGCTGTTTTCCAGTACTGCTATACCTGTCAGTAAGTCTTGTGTGTTGCTGTCTTTCAGTACTGCTATACCTGTCAGTAAGTTTTGTGTGTTAGTGTATACCAGTACTGCTACACCTGTCATCAAGTTTTGTGTGTTTGTGTTTTCCGGTACTGCTATACCTGTCAGTAAAATTTTGTGCGTTGGTGTTTACCAGTACTGCTATACCTGTCAGTAAGTTTTGTGTGTTGGTGTTTACCAGTACTGCTATACCTGTCAGTAAGCTTTGTGTGTTGGTGTTCACCAGTACTGCCATATCTGTCAGTAAGTTTTGTGTGTTGGTGTTTTCCCGTGATGCTATACCTGTCACTAAGCTTTGTGTGATGCTGTTTTCCAGTACTGCTATACCTGTCAGTAAGTCTTGTGTGTTGCTGTCTTTCAGTACTGCTATACCTGTCGTCAAGTTTTGTGTGTTGGTGTTTTCCGGTACTGCTATACCTGTCAGTAAGTTTTGTGTGTTGGTGTTTTCCATTACTGCTGTACCTGTCAGTAAGTTTTGTGTGTTGGTATTTTCCGGTACTGGTATACCTGTCAGTACGTTTTGTGTGTTGGTGTTTTCCAGTACTGCTGTACCTGCCAGTAAGTTTGTGTGTTGCTGTTTTCCAGTACTGCTATACCTGTCAGTAAATTTTGTTTGTAGATTTTTTTCAGTACTGCTATACCTGTCATAAAGTTTTGTGTTGCTGTTTTTCAGCACTACTATACCTGTCATTAGGTTTTGTGTGTTGCTGTTTTCCAGTACTGCTGTACCTGCCACTAAATTTTGTGTGTTACTGTTTTCCAGTACTGCTATACCTGTCCCTAAATTTTATGTTTTTCTGTTTTCCAGTATTGTTGTTCTGTCGGTAAGTTTTGTCTGCTGTCATTTTGTTCTGCTTAGCGTATCACGAAGTTGTATACACGTACTGTTATTCTTTGACTATTTGTTATTTTCCTTTGCTTCGGGACATGTAAGTAAATTTTACACAAAACCAGTCCATCTTTCAGTGCTACATTTGTACACATACCTTCCTGTGGTTTTAAACTTTTAATAAAATGCTGTGTCTAAAAACTTAGACAAAACATCAGTATCTATCGTTCGACATTCATATATTAACTGAATACATCAATATCATATTATCTTGGTAGCAATATTCTTTCGGTCGACAAACAAGAAATTTCTTAATATCGTCAACGATTTTGTTGAAAGGATTAATGAAATATTCAGAAACTGTTTCAAAAGTACCAAGTGGCGTATTTTGGCATCGTCTTAGATGTAGCGTCTTTTTCTTGTGCGTTTTGGAATGACTTTCTGACAATCGGGGAAGTCCCCGAAAAGTTGCTCAATTAGCTGTTTTTGTGAAACAAACTTACGCACAGTATAATATCTATAGCTCATATACATTGCATGGTACCTGCTCACACATGTTCAACCACCTCGCTGGAGTGTTTAATTCTTGATAAATTTAATATAAGGTATTTCAAAATTGAACTAACGGTCATCAGAACGTAAGTATAGCATCACTTAAGTATGACTTAATTCTAGCGTGGAATTGAAATGAATTGATTTAGTTCTGTTTAAATTTTGGAAAGAAACAAAAAACAGTCACTAAAACGAATTTTTGATAGTTTCCATATAATTGTCAGTAGGCCTTCTTTAAGTTTAAAGTCTTAAGGCTTAGAGGCATTTGGTTCATGTAGCATATCCTGGTAGCACATTTTCATTTGATCAATGTCACGGAGTGCAAATGTCACGCAATGGTTACATGTCTTATACAGAGAAAACCAAGATAACTTACCGGAATTCTAGGCAAGAAATGTACCCTCCTCGGGTTAGCGGCGTCAGTTAATGTAGGAAGATGGAATGACATCTTGTTAGCCAGGGTACGCTCAAAGGCAGCTCCAGTTCTTACAATAGAAAAGTAGACTGTACATTACGTATATAGCCCTGACTGTCATAGACCAATTGTGTCTTTAGCCTGTATCCAGGAAGTTAAGGCGAGAGAAAAAAATGGGTGTTACGTAAGAGCATTCTCTCCACGACGTCTCCAGATAATACCCTTACCGTCGAGGACCCTATAGGTACGACTTAAACGTTACCTTAAAGGTCGTCTTGGTGAGTAGTGGGTTAGATTTATGACCCCGCTCACAAGCGATATCAAGCAGGGCCGTACTTTGATTTGGTTTTATCGGACGTTCAGTCGCATCTGTCTGGAGACACAACCATCCATAAATCGGCGCATGAGGGGCTGTACATGAAGTTCTGCTTGTCAGAGAGAAAACCCGTGGGAGTGTTCGCAAAACGTGTCGCTCAACAACTAACCGGTGTCAGTTGTGTAGCTGAAGATACGAAACTGGGTCATCGACAGGGTATTGTCAAATTATCGGTTCTTTCTTACTGTATGCGACAAACATTTCATGATTTATTTTCGATTCGTTGTTATTTGTCAAAGATAGTTGTACTGTATCGCACATTTATTAATTTCATCGTTGCTATGCTCGGGAATTTTTCATTTATATAATTGCCGTGAGTGTTTATGGTTAGAAAAAAAAACTGGAGAGTTTGGCGTAAACCACTGACCTTTGGCATGTTACGAACGATCTTTCCCACATGTGACATACAGTGTGGACACAATATTCGTAGAAGACTGCTAATGTGTCTGCATAACATTGATGTGATCTGTCCGGGAAAGTCCGACAAAGAAACCAGTGAGATCTCGACAATTTTACGATCAACTTTATTGTAGAGTTTCATATGTAATATAAGTCACATAAAACAAGAATAAATTCATCTGTATCAAATATAAATCAAGCACCAGGATTTTGCAGGTACCTGGCGAAGGTCAGTCTTTTTCAGCGGGTACCTCGGTTTTCTCCAACCATTTTTTGTATACAATTCTGTTCCAGTAAAGAAATAGTTGTAAGCAATACCCGTTAGAATAAGTATATTTTTATCAGATAAGCCACGATAAGCAGCTCTGTAATTTTGACCTTGAGGCACTGAACGCTTCTCAACCTGTTGGTATATACGGTTCAGAGGGGGCCAGAGACGGGCCTGTATGATTCACTACCTGCTGAGCATTGTGTACATCACAAAGCCATGACCGTGCAGTACAGTACCACTTGTGTGCAGGATGGGCCAAAAACTGATCAGTACATGTACAATGTGGCAGCTGCCGAGTATTTTGTGACAATTTCATGCCGGCAGCGAATTGTACCGCGCGGCAGATGTCCAATATTGTACAGCTGCAGTATAGGACAGAACGGCTTTAAATACACAGTACCGTACAGCCGCTGTACACAACCGAACGGCTAACCCACAGTACCGTACAACCGCCGTATAGAACCAAAACGCCAACTCACGGTACCGTAGACCCAGAGTACATAACCGAACGGCTAACACACAGTACCGTACAGCCGCCGTATAGAACTAAAAGGCCAACACACGGTACCTTAGAGCCGCAGGATAACACACAGTACCGTACTGCCACCACATAGAATCGAACGACTAACATACAGTACCATAGTTCCGCCACACAGACCCGAACTGCTAACCCACTGTGCCATAGAGCCACCGCATGGAATCGATCGGCTAATACACAGTGCCGTAGAGCCACCGTACAGAACCGAACGGCTAACACACAGCACCGTAGAGCCACAGTGCAAAACTGAACGGCTAACACACAGCACCGTAGAGCCACAGTACAAAACTGAACGGCTAACACACAGTACAGTAGAGCCACCGTACAGAACCGAACTGCTGACACACAGTGCCGTAGAGCTGACGCACAGAACCCAATGGCAGAATTGAACGTACCGTAGAGCCACCGTATTGAATCAAATGTTTTAGCACTCTTTATTATACAAAACTGACTGGCTAATACACAGTACAGCAGAGCCGCCATACAGAATTGAACGACAAACACACAGTACCACAGAGCCGCCATACAGAACCGAGCAGCTACCAAACAGTGCCACGTCTTGCAGTATCGCAAGGTTCAAGAACACGGTGAGTGGACTTCCTATTCACTACTATATGGCGACCGTACTGTATAGTGCGGTGAAAGATTTACTGCATAGCAACAAGTCGACACCATACAGTGAGTGGCCACGCATTACAGTGAGGGTGTAGAACCTTACTGTACTGCAATGCATATATATATATATATTTGCATGCATCCAGCGACATGGTTATCACAGCACTGAGCAATAATAGATCTATTTTTTGCCGACATTGCTTTCTTTTTTCTTTTGTTTTTCAAAGGCGTTCATCTTATGGAGTATTTCGTGTATAATCAAAATAACAGATATTTTGTTTTGGTCGACATCAGTTCCTGCATTCTCGTTGTGGCTCCATTGACCTCGGCGTTGTTCCAGATTTGGGCCAAAAATTTGTCTGTGCAATCACTCATGCAAAGTGAGCGCAGAGAGCGGTGCATGCGTTGTGAGAATACGGTCTTTTTTATCAGAATCAGTGAGGGAAGTACCCGTCTTTACAGTGATAACACACGTCTGGAGCAGATAAGCAGACATGTGTAAACTTCAAGTTGATTAATTTATGTGTATTAGCTGCTGACATAACTTGAATGATAACCTCGTCAAACAGTCGGCGATACGCAGTTAATCAAGAACGCACGGTAATCACAGCCATTTCCTGGTGAGATCGTAAACCATTGTCATCACAAGTACAAAGTCTACTGCATAATCCTTCCTGAGCATGCACCGCTCTACCTATGATCGTTTTACAGCACGGAAACCACTAGCACACTTTGCACAGATTTCTTGAGGTAAGGCTAAACCAAAGCAAGCTCATGTATGTTGCACTCGATGCAAAGACAAAACTTGTCTAGTGGTCGCAGTGATGTAATTAGTTCATATTTTGCTGAATATTTATGTAGAGCATTTGTCAACCAAAAATATACATCCACAAAACTTTTGCGGTATGCCATACTTCTACGCGCATCTTGGACGGCTCTCTAGTATGGAAGGCGAAAACCACCAAACATACATCCCCCAAATTAAATGAGCATCTCCGAAATAAAACAAACATGTTCAAAACCAAATAAGCCTCTCCCAAACCAAACAAGCATCTCCCAAACCGAATAAGCATTTCCCAAACCAAATAAGCATTTCCCAAGCTAAACAAGCATCTTCCAAACCAAATAAGCATCTCCCAAACCAAAGAAGCATCTCTCAAACCAAATAAGCATCTCCCAAACCAAATAAGTATTTCCCAAACCAAACAAGTGTCTCCCCAAACCAAACAAGCATCTTCCAAACCAAATAAGCATCTCCCAAATCAAATAAGCCTCTCCCAAACCAAACATCATCTCCCAAACCAAATGAGCATTTCCCAACCCAAATAAGCATTTCCCAAACCAAAGAAGCATCTTCCAAACCAAATAAGCATCTCCCAAACCAAAGAAGCATCTCTCAAACCAAATAAGTATTTCCCAAACCAAACAAGTGTCTCCCCAAACCAAACAAGCATCTCCCAAACCAAATAAGCATTTCCCAAACCAAACAAGTGTCTCTCCAAACCAAACAAGCCTCTCAAAAACCGAATAAGCATCTGCAAAAACCAAACAAGTATCTCCCAAACCAAAGACAGGTCCACCGTATAAGCAGCTCCCAAACCGAAGAAAGGTCAGGCACAAGCATCTTCTAACAAGCATCATCGAAGAAATTAAGGCCTGTCTTGTTCTTCAACAATGATGGGTGTCGCATATTCTTTTCTGTACGATGGGTGAATCCTCCACCAGGCACACTGACAGCATGTTGGAGAAAACTGATCGCTCGGTTAATCATTTTTTCAGCAGAATTTAAGTGAATATAATTTGACAAGTTAGAGATTAAATGTTTAGTCCATCCAAACTGTAGTGTTTGTTGTATTTTAGCGTATACCGTCTTTTTTTCTGGCCGCACTGAATTGATCAGTCGGCAGAACTTTCCTGATAATACCCATATTCTTCGAAAGTTTTATATTCTGTAGTGCAGTTTGTTCAGTATGATACTTTGTTCTTCGAAAAACATGGTTTGTGTTAATTAGGGTAATCCAAGGGCCACACAACAGTGTATCGAGGCGAAAAATACAATCTAATAAGCGTATCTGAGATTCTGGTGTAAATAAACACAGTATTGGGAAGAATGTTTTGTTACATTTTTAGCCCTGGACACACCCCTGGGCATTTATAAACTGTTGACCACGAATTTACAGCGCACACACAATACTTTGGCCATGCCGCACATATGCTTCCATTTGGAACGCTGATGTAATAATTCTGTCATATGTATCACAAAGCTCCTATAATAGTGTTTGGAAGTTAGAAGTATTTATCGACAGGAACACTTCAAAAATTGAACAATGTTATACAACTGCATATTGAGATAGGGGCAGTCCAGTCGGAGTAAAGCTACACATATGGGACGTAAAATAGGCCGGTGTACTTCTGCGGTCTTGGAGTGATCTTTTCCTTTTTAATATAGCATGCTTCTGTATATACGAGGACTCATACATACATCTATTATTATAAAAGATGCGTGAATTACTTTCATTGCTATGACTACCATGAAGTAAGCCAAGAGTTAATCTGCAGGGTACAATTTGGTATCAGTATTCATAAGTACGTATGTACGCTGCAATCACACTACTCCATATATCAAAGTTTACATATTATAAATGACCACGCAAATTTTTAATATTGTCATGTCCTGTTAATTAACTCCCCTGTTTTAGTAGCCAAAAAGCGCCCTCTGTTTATTGGCGAAAGTTGGCTATTTCCCTTGGCTCTAACCAGAAGATGCATATTCCGTTTGAGAGATGCTGATTTGGAACATATGCTTAGGAGATACGTATTCGATTTAGGACATGCTTACTCAGTTTGAGAGATGGTTGTTTGGTTTTGGAGATGCTTATTTCAGTTTGGAGATGTATTTGTGGCGGTGTTCGCCTTCCATACTCTCATACTCTCATACTGATATAGAACATATCATAAATAACCTGGCATGACCACTATTTTGGAGCTTTTGCTGCTGAGAGTCACGTCATAGCATTTTGAAACCTTCGTGACCTCCGGCGCCTACATAGTAACCCTTGGTTTTATTCAAAACAGTTAAAATTCTGATATATTTTAACTAGGTGTAAAATAACAGTGCAGAAATTCATAGTGTATCAAAAGCCTATATTGCCTTTGAGACAGTATCATCCAACCAGTTAGCTAACACGAATTGCACACTTGTAGCCTAACCTAAAGCGAACACACAGAACGGCGCAGGCGCTGTACAGAGTATGTCCAATGACGCACCTGAAGTTTGGATTAATGTCTCCACGACATATATATCCCTCTTATTGTCACAAATCATCCGGTAATTCTTCGTTTATGAGTTCGTTCATGTGTCGATCACACGATGGCGTCAGCTCCTATGGCCGAAAGCGTAACTGCCAGAAGGCGTCGCTGCGACAGAAGGCGTTGCTGCGATAGAAGGCGTCGCTGCCAGCTCTTATGATATGAGCTGTCCCATAAATAAATTTATTTATTTATTTATTTGATTGGTGTTTTACGCCGTACTCAAGAATATTTCACTTATACGACGGCGGCCAGCATTATGGTGGGTGGAAACCGGGCACAGCCCGGGGGAAACCCACGACCATCCGCAGGTTGCTGGCAGACCTTCCCACGTACGGCCGGAGAGGAAGCCAGCATGAACTGGACTTGAACTCACAGCGACCGCATTGGTGAGAGACTCCTGGGTCATTACGCTGCGCTAGCGCGCTAACCGACTGAGCCACGGAGGCCCCCCATAAATAAATAAATGTATATATATATATATATATATATATATATATATATATATATATATATATATATATATATATATACTGACATACTCTACTAGGTTTCCTCCCACCATAATGTTAACCGCCGTCGAGTAACTAAAATGTTCTTGAGTAAGGTGTAAAATACCAATCAAATAAATCAATAAAACCAGGCCATGCCTGCAACACTTCGGAGAAAATGGGTATACGGTCATCACTGATTTACTTCCCCTTGTTCATCACAGCTCTAGAACATATCGAATCAAATCTGCAATAAAACTAGTGCCTTTGTTTTATGACGTTAGTTTCCACAAAATGGGAAATCCCTTCACTTGCTCCTCATATCACAAACTTAGCGCCATAAGCTATCAGTATAATCAGCTCTGTAGAGCTGTGATTAGGTTTATCATGACAGTCCTGACACATTCCATCAGCTTACCTTGAACACCGCTGAACTTTTCGTGCTGGCTTCAATACACTACTGCTGTCCAGCAAATAATGTGTCTGTGCGCACCCATGGTCGTCTCAGCTATCGATTCCTGGTAGGTGTCCCATGTGTCATTACTGGTAAATTTATTTATTTATTTATTTATTTATTTATTTATTTTCTATTTCATTCTATTTTATTTGCACAAAAAGATTGCACCAGTTATCAACTAGAGGCGACGCATCAATCAGCTCTCAAAGAAATAAAGAAAAGATTAAACCACATGTACAAAATCAGCTAATTCCTAGCCACTACTACTTCTGGACTAGTTTTACCTTTGATTTATTTATTTATTTATTTGATTGGTGTTTTATGCCGTACTCAAGAATATTTCATTTATACGACGGTGGCCTGCAGATCCCGGGGGAAACCCACGACCATCCGCAGGTTGCTGGCAGACCTTCCCACGTACGGTCGGAGAGGAAGCCAGCATGAGCTGGACTTGAACTCACAGCCACCGCATTGGTGAGAGACTCCTGGGGCATTACGCTGTGCTAGTGCACTAACCGAATGAGCCACGGAGGCCCCTAGTTTGACCTTTGACACGCATGGGCTAATTGTCTAGGATCAGTCGCACCAGTAATGACCTAGAGGGAACCCATTAATCAAAACTGATCATGAAAAAGATCTCTCAAACAATTAAAGAAAAAACTGAACGACATATAAAAAATATGCCAATTGCTTGTAGTGTCAGTAGTTGTCTCCCTTGTATGGGCTGTGAGGAGTACCCATTCAAACTTGGCGGTTGGAGTCGGAATTTATCCAGTTTGCACCGGGTCAGTTTCAAGCTTGTGTGGATTTACCAGGGATAACACATGGGTAGGCCTACCTGTTATCGATAGCTGAGACGACTATGAGCACGGACAGACACATTATTTAGCGGGTAGCAGTAGTGCATTGATTTTTTTTTTTTTTTTTGATTGGTGTTTTACGCCGTACTCAAGAATATTTCACTTATACGACGGCGGCCAGCATTATGGTGGGTGGAAACTGGGCACAGCCCGGGGGAAACCCACGACCATCCGCAGGTTGCTGGAAGACCTTCTCACTTACGGCCGGAGAGGAAGCCAGCATGAGCTGGACTTGAACTCACAGCGACTGCATTGGTGAGAGGCTTCTGGGTCATTACGCTGCGCTAGCGCGCTAACCGACGTAGTGTGTTTAAGCCTGTACGGGAAGTGCAGTGGTGTTCAAGGTAAGCTTATGGAACAAGACATGGCTGTGATAGCATACGTAATCACAGCCCTACAGAACAATACAGGGTTGTGATAGAGTACTCAATTGCAGCCCTACAAAACAAGACAGGGTTGTGATAGCGTACTTAATCACAGCCCTACAAGACAAAACAGTACTGTGACAGCATACGTAATCACAGCACTACAGGGCATGACAGGGCTGTGATAGCATACGTGATCATAGCCCTACAGAACAAGACAGTGCTGTGAGAGCATACGTGATTACAGCCCAACAAAACAAGACATGGTTGTGATAGCGTACTTAATCACAGCCCTACAGAACAAGACAGGGATGTGACAGCGTACTTAATTGCAGCCCTACATGTAGCTACATGTAAATTCTAACGTGAATAACGAGGTGGCTTTCTGATATCGCGACGAAATGACCTAGGAGCCTCTCACCAATGTGGTCGCTGGTCGCTGGTATGTGGGAAGGTCTGTCGTGGGTTTTCCTGGGCGCTGTTTGATTTCATCCCATCATAAGCCCTACCGCCGCCGCCGTGTATGTGAAACATTGTTAAGTAAGGCGTAAAACGCCAATCAAATAAAAAAATAAATAAAACATCAAGTTTAATCTGTCATATACAAGGCAGATGAAGGAGAGACAAAGACCCACTGAGCATACCCGTATCTCCGAATATTTAGGAGAAGAAAAAAAAATACTATTTTATAAATTCGTCAATCTGAGGTTCTGCACCGGTCACACAAAAATTAATACACTTTCTACCTTCACTTGCCTTTGTCTTGTCTATTAACAAGTTCTCCTTGATCAGAGACTTGTCCTAGCGGACTTATATCCAAATACATTGTAGTGTATTGACATCATTAAGCAATATTATGAAGGTTACAAAACAAGTAGACACTCAACGGAAACTGATGTAAAGAATAAATATTGTCAATTATATGTACTGAATAGAACAATCACCATATTCTATGACACCAGGATGTCAATACATGTGTAGCTGTCAGGGTATTGCATATGACGATATTCTGCAGGCCGAAGTCTATATGCGCTATGACACTGAGATGACAGTGGCTGCCGGGGTGTTCTGTCTACATCGTGCAGGCTGAAGTCTGTCTGTAATTTCTGACACAGTTTTGCTCCTATCGAGGCCACTGATCAGGGGCAGTCGAATATCTTGAATCATGGAATCCGGAGATTCCACTCCGCCTCCACGGGTGCATGGGCGAGATTCTGGGTGGCTAGAGCACGTGTGCATACGCACTCGCTCCGTTATCTTCTCCACTTCCTCTGGCTGCAAATTTTTGCGCTCGGTGTAGTCGTAGTCAAATGTTGAGGATGAGCTGGAAGGGTTTGCACCACAGAGGTGACACACGAAAAGAGACTTCGCTAATGTTGCCGTTGTGGGTCGACATAGCTTTTCCAGACCTTTACTCGCCGTCGGAATAGTAGATTTGGACCTGGGTAGTTTAAAGCAAACGCTTTCCTTTTGCTGTTGATGCTGCTGTTCTTGTGACCTGGATTTTTGTGACTGGGTGCGCGCCATCTTGTGACTAAAGGTAGGGCGCTGTAAACGACGAATCATTCGTTGCCAATCTTGTTCGGTCGGATAGTTCTTCCGTCGGCCATTTTGAGAAGATTTAGGCCTACTTGTGGAACGGGATGTATCAGGTCGATCCGGTGTGCTCAGCCTTGGTTTTGTCACGCGTGACAAAATCTCCTGAAGTTGTTTCTGGTCGACTTTCTTAAAGCCGAATCGCGGAGGTGGTGGCGGCTCGCGAGTCACGCGATAATACATTGAACTCATCCCAAGCCACTTCTGAATTTCCACTAAAAAGAAAAGAGTTATAGTTATGATAGGACCATGACAAAACACCACAACTTAGTGGGAACAAGCATTGAATTGGCTTGCTGAAATAGACCTACATGTCACCGTGCGATTGAATTTAACTGTGAACATATTTTCAATTCATAAGCATACATAAGTAATCATCAATGATCCAGTAGGCATGCCATACATTATCTACTGATAATTGAATTTAAATATGAAGATATAAGAGTGTCAAAGATTTTCCATTTAAAAAACGGAGTTCGCGCTGACTAAGGCTTGCGTGAGATGTACACGGTAACATTTGTAAGCAGTACCTACTCATTGGCTTAAATCAATTTGCACACCGTTATGATCACGGTAATTGCTTTATTCTAATCTAGTTGATCTCCAGTCTTAGTTAATGACAATCGACTCTGTAGAAACCATTACAGATCGGTAAATTAGCTAAACATGGAAAGTTTAAACTGCAAGGAAAGGTAACCTGTAATTGAATTAGTGTATGAAATGGACCGCCTTTAATTTCCCATTCAAACAATATGTCACGCGGTAGAAAAATGCACTCAAACCGTAAGTGTTAGAAAAAGACAAGTTAGTAATTTTGGTCTGAGGATTTTCTTTAAGTTGGCACAAAAAGATTAATGGTACTGAGATAGTGGAAGCGGTTTTCCCAAACAGTTTGAAGAGAACGCCCTTACCTGCCACAGAGACGAATAGACGCTAGAGCAGTACAGTTCAACTAAAATGTAACATTACAAACCACAAAATTGTCTGGAAAGACGCAAGTGGTGTTTATAAATTAAAAATTGTTAACAACGAATAAAAAAAAAGATAGCATGTATATTTATGACGGAAGGACGTACGGTACATGTGGTTTTCTGGTGATTCACACCAAGTTTTTGGCGTTCGTTTCGCTAAAGATTAGTTTCATCCTCAAACGACATTTGGAGATGTGAACACCACCACAGCGGTATTTGTCATTTTTTTAGATGTGCAGCGTTTAACGTGCTGACTATTTGACGCCCATATATATATATGCATATCTGTGTTGTAGTAGCCATTTTGCTACCTATGAACCACCACGTGTCCTGATTTTGTTTTCAGGGCTGAACTAAGACCACATAGTTATTTTGACTCGCTCTATCTTTTGTTCATTACAAGAGGTACAATGTTTTCAACTAATACCACATGTAGGTCTTTACTGTCACAGTAGCAATCGTTTCCGGTCACGTTGGAATGCAATTTGTCGAAAAACTATACATTCTAGAAAACAGATTCGCCTTCAGGACATCTAACGGCATTCTTGTTATTTCAAAACTCAAAAGTAAGTTGTCACGGGAACCCTGTCTATGATGACAAGAGCATCTCAACTTTTTACGTTAGAAGCCTTATAAATAAAAGAAGCATGTCAGGAGTATCATCAGTTCACGTGCGTTTGGACGAGACAATGTGGAGGCTCAGACCCACTAACGCCGCTAACAGGTATGATTTTACGGTACTTGTTAGACTGAACACATATCTTGCATAGCCTTAGTTTGCAAAAGCAATCACCATATCTCGCATAAACCTGCGTGAATTTGCGATTCGTATTACCTAGAAGAATGCAATTTCTCTACAGCTAGTCTCCACGGCTACAAGATCTGGCCACACTTTGAAACCGAAACGTATATAAAACTACGATTTCGCTGATCATTGTTGCTATGCAGTCAAGAACCCACTGACTATTTCTGTATTTGTAAGCAATTATAAAACAATTACTATCAAAGACACTGTTGTCCTTTTACAAAAGTTTCCGTTGTCGTAATTTTTTTAAGTCTATCTCCACACAACCGCGTTTGGAATCAACCATACGATAGCCGATTCTCAAACGTTTGCTGTGCAGTAGAGAAAAAGAAAAATACATGGCTGCACAGATACGTCACATAATGTGTTCGAGATCGAAGAAAAGTGTAAAGTGCAGTGGAGACTAGCTATAAAGAAGTTGTATACTTCTAGATGATGGACTTGTGGTATTATTGAAACTGTGCACGTCAGCGGGGAAGGGGAGATAACCTAGTTACTGGTTGGCTACCGCTGTAGGGTACACGAGCGCGTTGATTTCCCTTATTATTTATGTTGTAAATTTCAACTTCAATTTCAAAAATGTATACCCTCTAACTTACAATATGGTACAATACCATACAACTACATGCAGCTTGCACTTTTCTCTACAACATATCAAACAATAAATCTAGCACGAACACCATTTTATGAGCTGTGGTTGTTGGAAGTGAAATCATAGCAGTTTGTTACATTGCTAACCTCCTGCGGGGTACGCAGTGACACTGGCAAAAAATTCTGATATAGTTTAACAAGAAGCAAACTAACAGAGTAGAAATTTATAGTGCATCAACAACATAAAATGTCTGTGTTAGAGTATGACCGAGTCAGTGCTCCTTCACACTTCAGTTCGGAGGCAAATCTTGGACCCAATTGCCTGAATTGCGCATGTGTAACCTATAACTGGCCACTTTGATCAACGTGACACTGAGCAAAAGCAGTCTCAAAATACATTTTACACCAAAGCTATCTCTCCCAGTGAAATCGTAAAACCACGAAAAGCCGTATTTGATCTATCTGCTGGCCGATTTCCAGCTTCACAGCAGCAATGACTGCCGGTGACGCGGCCTTCAGCTGTAATTTTTAGCAAACTACACATCGTTCAAAAATATGAAATCGGAGTTCGGTAAGTTAAACTACATCTAACTCGTACTTGTAACATTAAAATTTAAAAATAGGACATCACGACCCATGACTGGCTTCCACAGTTTTAAGTGGAATTCCACACCGTTTGCAAAACTTTCTTGTCTGAATGCATTAACAGCATATCACATTTCAGTGGTTCCTCTTCATAAGATTGTTGATGTATTTGGTCACCTAACAATCTGGTGGGAAAAGAATGAATGAATGATTAGGGCTTAACGCCACATCGGCAATATTTCAGCCATATCGAGGCGATGGAAAAAGAAAAAAAGAAAATCACACCGTGATATTATTTTTTACGGTTATATGGTACTTTAGTTTTTGACTACTAACCAGCAGTTTGGTTCAGTCTTGCCCAACAGTTTTGCGGGAAATCAATTAAAAATGATTGGAGAGGGCCTTTTTAATCGTTCAAGAAAGAACAATAGGCTTTCAGCTTTCACTTTTGTATTCTAATGTACATTGTGTGTCTATGAAACAATGTGCACTTGTAACCATACACGAATGTCCTAAACAAATTGTGTATATGATCTGTTTCTTCGAATTCTGTGTCACTACAATTGAAGTAGGTATAAATATGCGAAAACTGGTGACTGTTCAAATATCGATTTCCTGCGTCCTTGTAATGTGGACTTATATTATTTTGTCTTAGGCTGTTTTTGACACCGAGCTGAGAGTGTTTCAACGTGCTCTTTGTCTCTAAATCACTAAAATAGTAATGAAGCCTTTCATGCGTCTCTGCAGTCAATGCTGTAGGACATTATGTGTTAAACTGTTATAAGGCCTCATAAGGCATGTTCGCGCTAGAAGTCTGAAGCAAATTTGAACGAGCGCCAAATCGCTTTGTTCAGATAAAACGACCCAGCTATTCACCCTTAAAACGACTGTAAACAGCTAGCATATCCAAATTTTATTTGAAAACGTTTTGTTAGCGATTTCGATTTGCATATTAACGCCGACATCGCATTCGTCAATACGCTTCGTATTCACGTCTCGGTTCCGTAAAGCGTGCATAACTTTGCAGCAGGCGCAAATGTTATGCCAGTGTATTTTTTTCAGTGTTACCATGACAGTAACGCATGTGGAAATTTGAATATTCTTTGCAGACCGGAAAAAACTGCATCAGGAATAAAACACAGCACTGACAAAGTTTCTGATTTGGATTAGAACACGCAAACTCATTGTCAAAGGTACGAGTGTGACAAGCGACAGGTGCTCTGTAATCAAATACATATTAGTTAGCAAGGACCTTCTGAAGAGCTGACATGGGGTGTCGTTTTTCTAGTTACTCTGTACAGTAGACATGTGTATGTTTACAGGGCATGTCGACTCTAGGATTAGCTGCGTGTTTTTATTATGCTGCACATACATTAGTGTCAACACTCCCGCGCGAGTCCAAGCATATCACTGTTGTCAATGTCACCTTTTGTCAGACCGTTATTCTGGGTGATTATCGCTACAGAGATATAATGGACACGTATCGGGGCTACCTAAACCCTGTAGTGGGTGCTGACACAAACTGATTACACTCGCTTTATATTACATGCATGTCGTGTTATTCTGCGGTAAGCTTTGACAGACACAGACGAAAAGGTTTAATGTGATTATATGTATCTCTAACAATGCGCATGCCCCACGTTGCTCGTTATTATTTACGAAATGTGACGTTAACACAACATTCTAGTAATTATAGAGGACTCCGCGCTCAGTTGCTTAGCGCGCTAGCGCAGCGTAGTGCCCCAGGAGTCTCTCACCAATGCGGTCGCTGTGAGTTCAAGTCCAGTTATGCTGGCTTCCTCTGCGGGCGTACGTGGAAAAGGTCTGTCGGCAAACTGCGGATGGCCGTGGGTTTTCTCTGGGCTGTGCACGGTTTTTCTCCCACTATAATGCTGGCCGCCGTCTTATAAGTGAAATATTCTTGAGTGCGGCTTAAAACACCAATCAAATAAATAAATAAATAAATAGTAATTATAGATCACTGATATCTAATAATTTCATATTAACATCAATGCACTTTGTTACCAATTTCTGTTTCGGCCATGGAGCTAGAGGGCGTCTAAGCTGCTATTATTTTCAAGTATTTTCATAAACAAAACTTAAATAAGGATAAATGCCTAACTGAGATAAATTGACAAAAGGCCGGATTTCGTCGGTTACATTTGTCCACTGTTACACTTTCATTTGTTGTAACACAGTAAACTTGTACCGGTACCGAAGCCCCCACCCCCATCCACCCTGTTGACTGATTTTGTATGTCAAAAACTGTCAGAATATGAACAAGCGGTCATAGTTTCTGGTCACTTTGCTATCGGATTTCTTCCAATCACATATATGGCGGCCTCTGTACGAATGAAATAATTCCATTCTACCAATAAACTCTTGTTCCAAATGAACATATAAATTAGACAATTAATAATAATGGAATAATAAATCAAATATTCTTGAGTATGACGTAAACATCAATCAAATAAATAAATGCACAACCCGGTCTGATTCCATGCCACATTTCCAGTTCGGCTGCTAACAAGAGGGCGAAGGTCTACTCATCCCTGTCTTAGCAATTTATTTGTGTAATCCTGATCTGATGTTATCGGCTAGAATACAAAATATAGAGCTGGTATGAGCAAGTCTGCCTCTTAGATTAAAACTCATTTAACACAATCCATACTAACAGTGTTGTGAACGTACGTTCTCCCGTAATCCCGCAGTACCAAAGTGCATGTATCCAGTCAACTGACAAAATCGACGGTTGGAAATGAGGGAAACATATAGCCCATTCACGGAGCTATACAACCTCGGCTTAATCCACGTGTTCCATAATAGCTCCTAAAGAGATTGGAAGTAATCGCCCGGCTTACCTGAAAATATCTAATGAGATCAACTTGTAATAATCCGGTGCAGTGTAGATCTGTAAATATGGACGGCAATCACCGTTAAGTAAGACATTCGCAGCACGTCTACTTGCAGACTGCCTGCCGGCTTGTCGCCGGAATACGTGCGCGCGGCGTGACACCATGGCAACGGAGGTCACTCGACGTACACAAGTCGTTGGAGACTACACACCTAACGGCTCAGGTCGTGCTGTCCTTATTATTTTATTAATGTTTTGCCTTGCTCAAGTACTCGAGTGAGTGAGTGAGTGTTTGGGGTTTAACGTCTTACTTAACAATTTTTCAGTTATGATTTCACTTTTGCGTATGGAGCAGTACAGTCTGCTGTATTTGGATTTAAGGGCTTAACATTTATATACACACGATTCGTGAGTGTGTCGTGTGTATCCTGCAGGCTTGTGAGTGAACAAGAAAACATGTCCAATGACAGTGTACCATTTGGTCAACACAGCATTTTTTTTCACCAAATTCTGCTTAAACCATGGTGCTAGGGGACGTGTAATTTGCTACTATTGAAGGATTTACATGAACAGTTCTATATCACACTGTTATCGCTGTTCTGGTCTTACTCTCTATACTGTGCACTCTCTATACCGTACTTCTATCACACTGTTATCGCTGCCCTGGTCTTACTCTCTATACTGTACACTCTTTATACCGTACTTCCATCACACTGTTCCTCTGGTCTTACTCTCTATACTGTACATTCTCTATACCGTATTTCTATCACACTGTTATCGCTGTTCTGGTCTTACTCTCTATACTGTACACTCTCTATACCGTACTTCTATCACACTGTTATCGCTGCCCTGGTCTTACTCTCTATACTGTACACTCTTTATACCGTACTTCCATCACACTGTTCCTCTGGTCTTACTCTCTATACTGTACATTCTCTATACCGTATTTCTATCACACTGTCATCGCTGCTCTGGTCTAACTCTTTATACTGCACACCCTCTATACCGTTCTTCTATCACACTTCTCTTCTGGTCTCACTCTCTATACTGTACACTCTCTATACCGTATTTCTATCACGCTGCTTCTCTGCTCTTACTCTCTATACTGTACACTCTCTATACCGTACTTCTACCACACTGTTCTTCTGGTTTTATTTCCTATAATGGTCTTACTGTCTATACTGTACACTCTCTATACCGTACTTCCATCACACTGCTCTTCTGGGTTTACCCTCTATACTGTACACTCTCTGCACCGTACTTCTATCACACTGTTATCGCTGCTCTGGTCTTAATCTTTATACTGCACACTCTCTATACCGTTCTTCTATCACACTTCTCCTCTGGTCTTACTCCCTATACTGTACACTCTCTATACCATATTTCTATCACAGCTTCTCTGCTCTTACTCTCTATACTGTACACTCTCCATACCGTACTACTACCACACCGTTCTTCTGGTTTTACTCCCTATGATGGTCTTACTGTCTATACTGTACACTCTCTATACCGTACTTCTATCACACCGCTCTTCTGATTTTACTCTTTATACTGTACATTCTCTATACCGTATTTCTATCACACTGTTCCTCTGGTCTTACTCTCTGTACTGTACACTCTCTATACCGTACTTCTGTCACACTGCCCCCACCCCCACACCCCAGCCCTACAATTGGTATCGGGCATAATCTACACTGCTTGGTTAGAATTCTTTCTGTAACATTCCTAAGATGTAGAGGGTTAAACGAAACCTACAAGAAAAAGTAAAGGCTGTACGGAATCGGGCTGAGGCCAAACAAGGAGTACCAGAAGTCAGTGTATAAGCTGTAATCATAGCTTTCCTTCAAAAGGAACTTTCGGCTAGATGAATACCGTTGTTAATATATAAATTAAAATTTGCCAGTTATTTGCCAAATGTCGGTGGTTTGTTCAAGAAGCTCCGATTTCCTCCAATCATAAGGCTGGCCAACTTCATGTATGTATAGTCCTGTAAGTGAAAAGGTTTCTGTATGGCGTTAAACTATAAATCACAGACATACATTTAGCAGCGGTACCCTCGTGGCACGTGGTGCTACACATATCCGACAACATTTTCTAATAAAAACTGCGACAATTGTACAAAATGTTTGCCACAGAGTATGTTTGTACTTTTACACATTACACGAAGTACTCAGAACAGACGTAAGTTTCACCCATTATAATGATGTTGTCAAAAAATGATAACGCCCATTGGGAAAGGGGAGGGGGAGGTTGATATCTGATGTTATCACCTTGTCACCAGGTTATAACTGGGTCACCAAGTTACAACTTGTCCCGCATTTTGAACCTGCTCATTCTCCTACTTTAAAATAAACACTAATGTTTGAAGGAACACAGCCATGTGAAGATCGCAGTTGTAACGCTGTCACAAGCACTCAAGCCTGACAAGTCCATCTCCCAAGCGATCAACACCTCACAGGGTGACCAGAGCGGGACTTGGATGCTTTCTGTATGATTATATATAGGCTGTCTATACTTGCACTGAGACGAGCTGGTTACCACATAGGATATTGGGGTGGTATGGGCGACCTTCTGGCCTTTATTTCTGGAGTCCTGATCAAAGTCCATACGACCTCCGCACACCCTGTTGCCTGTAACCTAGGCAGGCCTACTAGGCTACTGAGAGCGGCTCATTTTTAACAGTGATACACGACGACCTGTAAGCGGTTGTATCAGGTAAATTGTCGCACGAACTAGTACTCTCTGCAGACAGGCGCATACGTGACACAGCATGGCTGAGGACAAGTCTAAAAGACCCGCCTTTTTCCCGGCCTTGGCTCTGCCGATCCTTGCCATCAGTGGTTTTGTGGGATACTTCATTTTCACATGGAACATAAAACTACAAGGAGAAGCGACTCAATTCTCCAAGTTTCTCTTCGCTCTTCGCTGGCAGGCCTTGTCTGGGACGACCCTCCTCTTCAGTATCTTCAGAGTGGGTTTCGCGCGAGGGCAAACTGGGGCTTTCGACCCTCTGGCAGGGGACAGCGAGGCGAAGATCGCCGCGTACGCCCGGCCCCTCCAGAACACCTTAGAGCAGCTACTTCTGAATGTGGTCGGTCAGCTAGTGCTCAGCACATACCTGGAATCGCAGAGCTTACGTCTGATTCCAGCACTGGTCCTCACCTTTGTGACCGGAAGGGTCCTCTTCATAATCGGATATCCTCATCAGAGGGCAGCTGGATTCATGCTAACGTTCTTCCCAACCATTGCAACTTACCTCGCTAATTTGTACTTCCTTGTTACTGCCGGTCCATTGTTTCGTCTCTGAGATCGATGACAACAACAACAACGATGTATTCTATTAGTCATGTTTAGGACATTCTACATTTGCTATATCCTCCATGACACATCGTGATCAGATTTTGTAAATCCTCTTTCTGTGTCAAGATAAAGCGTTAAAAAACATTCATATTAACGAAAACATATCAGATGGACTAGGCGTACGTCTACCTGCGCAATGGACACTCGGAGCCCATGTCCGAATTGACCATTAATTGTTCTCTTGCATTCTATGATGCGTATAAAATCTTGGCAGTTTGCCCCCAAAACGTAATCACAAAGGCAGGGATGGACAATAGAATAATCAGCTGTATATGTGCGTGTTGTTTTAGGCGCTAAATGTGATATGGAAAGCTACAACTGTAAATGATAGTTTGAATTTTGCACACATGAATTAGTGAAGGAATTGTTTTCTGTACAAGGTAAAACGAAATTCTTTGTTATAATAGTGTAAGTAAAATATCATTGCCTGAGGTAAGTCAGAAGAATACCTATTTTGGGCTATACAAATATAAAAATACACTTTGTTACACATGGCACAAACACGTTCATTGTTAGTAACTTTTGATTCATTGATTGATATAGGTTAGTTGATTGATAGATGGATTGAGTGATGTATGAAAAGGATCCACTGAAAGGGTTTTTTTTTTCTTTCACTGATTGTTTGACAGGTTAGTCTTAATCTATTGTAAGGGTCAGTGGCGGTTACAGTGGAGGTGCTCCCATGCTCCCTTGCTCCAGGATACCCATCCTAGCAAGAGATTTATTGGTTTCAAATTGTTCCTCAGGGATACAATTCACCGTGTCCCATATACCAACGTTGATGAGGCACTGGATCGTGGCTTGAATGGTCGGTCCATAGCAGGGTGTGGTTAACTGCTGTCATCTATACCTACATTAAATGTTTTAACTGGCTAATGATCGATGTTAAATTGATTGGTTTTATCTGTTTAGTAGTATACAATACAAAACTGTGTATGTTTCTGTATTTGTTAATTAGTTGGTAAACAGTAATGTACTAGCAATTCAGTTAATTTAGCACATAACTAGAACCATATATTCGATAAATTTGTTTGAATCGTTTTGTTTAATCCTGGATTCATTTTCTTTCTTTTTTAATTGAAAAGGTTTCTGTAGCAGGGGTTTCTGTAACAGAGGTTTCTACAGAAAAGGAATTTCCGTCGATAGCTAATTTCTGTGCAGATGTTTTCTGAAGCAGTTATTTGTTGTAGCAGAGGAATATCTAGACTTGCTAGTAGTTAACTTCTGTCACCTTTAGTTTGTAATACTGTAAATATACTTAACGAAAATGGGAACATAAATAAACTAGTATAGCTGCTCCCTCAGTTCTGAATGTTTGTGTTGTTTCTTCAGATAAGCAATTATCTGTTACCTCTGCCTGTTACAGCACACGGTTTCATTTTCAGGAGTGCGCGAATGACTTCTGATTGAATTTCACTGCGTTTCATACGTCGACCTTGGCTGTGTTATACTATCTTTCCTATTCATTTTCAAAACACCAAGTAAGTTTTAGCAAGAAGAATCATTGACTTCATGATTAAACTGAAATGAGGGTGGTGAATAATTTTAAAATTTTTTTCCATGTAAACTGGCCTGACATTGTGAGACAGGAATGTCTCATTTGGAGAACGTGGTCTAGTGGTCGTATTGCAGACAATATTCAAATATCGCAGCTTACACATTCCTAGCACCATGGATTACACTGAAACCCTCATGTCCCGGAAAAAGTCGTATTTACCTCGCCATTATGTTGATGAATGCATGCTCTATTCAAGCAGTTGGGTCCGTGATCCTCCTTCGATTTGAAGAGTGCTGGTGCACTGATTCAGTTATTACTGCCAAGTAATTTTTATTATGATGGTAACCATCGGATTCTGATTTGTTATATTATACCTAGTTTGAAGATAAGATATTTGAAGATAAGTCAGTATTTTGTGTGTTTTTGAAACATTTGAAAAATTGTTTACCAGCATCAGTACCCGCCCCTGAAGGTTACCATGGTGACACAATATGCTATGACGTCACTTCATGCAGCAACAGTTAACAAGAAGTGAGCGTAACCAGGGGTAAGGATAGGGGTCAGCACTTTTCTGTTAGTTGCCATAGAAAACACACTCGGTTCAAGCTTAAGTTGGAAATATCCCTGCATGAACCACAATTAGGCATGCATGCCTAATTTGGAATCCCTGTGTGAAACCGTTACCATGAAAACCAGAAATTTTATCAAAAGAGCTATAGTTTATATAGGAACCTGTATTCCAGATATGAACGCTTTATAACGCTTTGACTAACGGGAAAGCATCAAGCGAATCTATAGTGGTATGTGTTTCTGGACTGACAAATCTACTATATGAACAGCACGGATAATGCACTAGTGCAAGCTTAACGTGATCAAAGAGCTACCATGCAGTAAGATCAGCATCCATTTGCCCTACTTAATTACTTGTCAATCATATCACGATAAGTATTCATCAGGTGTGTGTACGAATAGCTACTTGAATAAGGGAGATAACTGTCGCCACTAATTAAGCGACATTAGTATTAGTCTTGATAATGGCCGCTATTGGAGACTGAGGTTATAGCTGCTTGTGACAGGCGTAGCATACAATCCTGAGTCGTGTAACCTATAAATGCCGCGCAGTCCTCTCTTGCCAGGCGCTGGGGTTGTTCATGAAATAGTTCAAATGACGTTCTGCCCTGGTCGTGGAGTCGCAGCTCAAAGGTATCTTAGTGTGGCACTTGTCAGAAAAAAATGCATGCCTGTATTTGACTGTATCTTCGTCCTTATTTTACACAGCAAAACAACCAACCCATCCAATTAATCTCCAGTATACACAGTATACAGTTAACACCTGAGACTATACACGAATTAAATCCTTTCTACTGATATGACATTATCTTGTACGACAATTCAATGGGCAAAAACAGGGAAAACTTCAGTATAAATTTTAAAGTTCATGTCGCAGAGTATGACACAAAACAAATCTTATACATCCTTCTAGAGCACCCTACCCACACTTTCGGACATTTTTAGCAACAACAGTGTGAAAGTTAAAACAAAAATAAAAAAGCACAGGTGGCTGCCCTACATTACCACAAGAGGGTTGGAGGATAGTTCATACGTTTATATGAGAACCACAGAGATATGCACGTTTTAGCCTGTCAGGCTTTATGATATATGTTGTATATATTCATTGTTTAATAACGATTATTTGGAGCCTTTCATATATTGTTGGACTATGTTTAGTATAAACCTAGATACGGTTGAAAACAAATTTGCAGATATCTCATATTAGAAGGCCGTTATAATCACGAGTGTATGATGCATGGCCTCTAATCCTGGAACTGCACGCTCCACCCTGTCGCTCAGTGACCTAGAAGAGCATGGCAGTGTCGGCTGCACACCGCAATCTCCAGCTCTCGACTGCATACGAGTTGACCTGTACACAGCATGTGTGCGCTATAAGCCCACATTTATCGGACTACCCTTCTGCAGCACGGTAAGAGCGAGGACAGGAAGAGGATAGGTCGCCTGGCTTCGGATCAGACTGAGATCCCGAAGAGCCACACCATTAAGAGAAAGTGAGGTCTATCGTATGTGCCTACACGTATACCTAGCTTACAAGCTTTATTAGGTGTGAACTGGATTAATTATGTGAAGTTGTTGGCTATCTGTATCAGTTATTATATCGTACCTCAACAAAAATCTGATAGAATTATGCAGTATATTATACGCTTTTAGCCTGGACCGTATGTACACTGGTGTGCTGAAACGTGTGATGTGTATCGCCTTTATTCAGTCTATAGGGGCTGAGTTATCTATCATCCTCTCACGCTAGAACCAAGCCACAATACAGGGGAGACGACTCTCGTTTCTTCTGTATTTTAGTCAGTATGATTGCTCTCCCATTGAGCGTGCTTCTTGTATAACTATGTTCCAAATCATCACTAGCCCGCAAATTGCATGAGGAAGTTCACAAGAATTTTATTCACATCTGAGGATAAATATGTAAAAACAGCTGTGTGAAGTGACTGGCTACACACATTACCACTATGATCCATAAAGCCTAACTTACTATCCACACATCTGACTTCAGTCAAGTGAAACAAATGTAGAGAAGTAAGTAGGTCTAAATGTGTTTGGGGACACAGTTTTCATTTGTCTTTCTGCTTTTCTTACTGCATTTTAAAGGTTTCTTTCCCTTTAAACAATCAAATGAAATACTGCAGATAATTTTTAATTTGTTGCAGGTAACGATGAAGGATCGCCAATCTACGGAGAAGCCAGCCCTTCCCTCACGAGGGACGATAATGGGACGGCTAATTCTGACGAGCGCCGTTGTTGCACTCGGTGCATACCTGGCCTACCACAGCCTGCCTGCCCCCCGTCCAAGGCTGGAAACCTGGCAGAGTAAACTGATGTACACTCTCCGCTGGCAGGTCTTCTCTCTTTCCACCTTATTGCTAGGGGTGATGATAGTGGCTCTCGTCCGATTCTGCACCCCAGCCATCCATCCCCTCGACCCCCGCGGGGAGGCGTACATTGGGGTGTACACCCGCTGCCTACAGAACACCCTGGAGCAGCTCGTCCTCAGTGTCCCTGGACAGTTGATCCTCAGTAGCTACCTGGAGTCGGACTCACTGAAGATCATTCCAATTCTTGTCGTTGTCTTCGTCGTTGGTCGAGTGGCCTTCTGCCTTGGGTACCCGATCAACAGGTCTTACGGCTTCGCCATATCGTATTTTCCCACGCTTTTCACATATGGAATGGATATTTTCTTTTTCTTCACCGCAGGGCCAGCCTTCCGGTTGACTGGAGATTAGATTGAATCATGGGTGATGGAAACCTATACACAATAGTACTTCAAGTGATTTTCGATGACCTGATAGCAATGCTCAGCGTAATCTCACCAAAACTGAACGTATCGCATCACCTATATACTACGGCGGAAAACGAAAAACGTCAAAGGGTAGAGGTCAGTTATTGTTCGAAGCAAATTGTGAAACAATGTAAATAATGTCTCCCACTCCCACTAAATTTTATCATCTTGGAAAATGTCCTTTCAAATATACTGCTATGTTTATTTACATACTTAGATTATTGCGATTTTGCCCCCAAAATCCTCGGGGTTATTTCACTAACACAAGCGCGATGAAGCATGTAGGTGGATAACATTGGTCAGATCCCCGAGAAAACCCCGTTCTTCGCCATGTATCTGATAACTCTCCTGACTTCAGGCCCCACCTGAACAAACAGAAGTTGGATTAAAGCGCGCGACTTTATTGGTCGACGGCAGATGAACTGCGACCAGAGCGAGGCTTGGGCCGAGTGAAACAACAATTACCAGAACTTGGTCAATGAGGACGAAGCAATATTTGCCCACCACCAGAATACAGAAAAACAATAACGTGTGTGCCATTCATTTAACATGGTAGCCAAAGGACAAATGAAAACCAATGCTCGTTCCTGTTGCTTATAAACTGATTCCGTGCTAAATTTCTGGTAAACTTACGCTTAGTCAGAAAGTGCAGAGATCATAATTGATTTATATTTGTTCTGATTCACGAATTTACGTACAAATACACGCTGAAATGACTAACCAGGTTTCAGCTAATACTTCTACTTTATTGTCACTGCTTTCACGTTTTTATTTAGAAAGTCGAATGCATGACAGATGTATTAGAATCGTTATTTCAAAAAGTTTTTAGCTTATTCTGTTACGGTCAGTCGGCTATAACTAAATGTTTTGTACACGAGTATCCTTTTGGTGGCCGACTTTGAGGCAACAATAAGAATACTTGAACTAAGCTCATGTTCTCTGTATTTACAATAGTAAATAAATGTATATATGTTAAAGATTTTGGTTTTATCTTCGCTTGCTTTACGATGTTAGAATGTATCGCGAAAAAGTGAGAATAAATAAGCCCGATGCACAAAAAATTGGTTTAAGAAGTAACATGGTTGGAAATCAGTAATGTATAGTCGTCATTTACAGGTTAGAGAATGAACCTACAGACGGCTTAGTTTTATTTATTTATTTATTCGATTGTAGTTTTACGCCATACTCAATAATTTTATTCATGATCCAACTACCGGTTTCCTCCCACAATAATCGAATATAAGTGAAATATTGGTGAGTACGGCGTAAAATACCAATCAAATAAATTAATACACAAATATAATGGATCGTTCATCCAGCAGAGGTTTGCCTTTCAAGATTTGTCTACTATAGTTCTTGCAAATGACAAAGAACAATCACAAAGTGACCGACTAACAGTCGTTACAATCACAATCTGACAGACTAAAAATTGGCACAATCACAATGTGCATGATTAACAATCGTTTCAATCACAATGTGAATGACTAAAAATCGTTACAATCACAATGTACATGACTAACAATCGTTACAATCACAATGTGAATGACTAACAATCGCTACAATCACAATGTGAATGACTAAAAATCGTTACAATCACAATGTGAATGACTAACAATCGCTACAATCACAATGTGAATGACTAACAATCGTTACAATCACAATGTGAATGACTAAAAATGGGTACAATCACAATGTAAATGACTAACAATCGTTACAATCACAATGTGAATGACTTACAATCGTTACAATCACAATGTAAATGACTAACAATCGTTACAATCACAATGTGACCGACGAACAATCGTTACAATCACAATGTGAATGACTTACAATCGTTAAAATCACAATGTGACCGACTAAGAATCCTTATAATCGCCATGTGAATGACTAACAATCGTTACAATCACAATGTGAATGACTAACAGTCGTTACAATCACAATGTGCATGACTAACAATCGTTACAATCACAATGTGAATGACTAACAATCGTTACAATCACAATGTGAATGACTAACAATCGTTACAATCACAATGTAAATGACTAACAATCGTTACAATCACAATGTGACCGACGAACAATCGTTACAATCACAATGTGAATGACTTACAATCGTTACAATCACAATGTGACCGACTAAGAATCCTTATAATCGCCATGTGAATGACTAACAATCGTTACAATCACAATGTGAATGACTAACAGTCGTTATAATCACAATGTGAATGACTAACAATCGTTACAATCACAATGTGAATGACTAACAATCGTTACAATCACAATGTGAATGACTAACAGTCGTTATAATCACAATGTGAATGACTAACAATCGTTACAATCACAATGTGACCGACGAACAATCGTTACAATCACAATGTGAATGACTTACAATCGTTACAATCACAATGTGACCGACTAACAATCCTTATAATCGCCATGTGACCGACTGTCAATCGTTACAATCACAATCTGACTAACTAAAAATTGTCACAATCACAATGTGACCGACGAACAATCGTTACAATCACAATGTGAATGAGTGAGTGAGTCAACCAGTCGTTGCACTATCCCCTTCATGCTGAACGTCAAGCAAGGAAGTTACAACTTCCTCTTTTAAAGTCTTAGGTGTGACTCGATCAAGGATTGATCCTGGATCTACCGGTCCCGAAGCGGACGCTCTACCAACTGTGCTATCCGGGCCGGTCAATGTGAATGACTAACAATCGTTACAATCACAATGTGACCGACGAACAATCGCTACATTCACAATGTGAATGACTAACAATCGTTACAATCACAATGTGAATGACTAACAGTCGTTATAATCACAATGTGAATGACTAACAATCGTTACAATCACAATGTGAATGACTAACAATCGTTACAATCACAATGTGAATGACTAACAGTCGTTACAATCACAATGTGAATGACTAACAATCGTTACAATCACAATGTGAATGACTAACAATCGTTACAATCACAATGTGAATGACTAACAATCGTTATAATCACAATGTGAATGACTAACAATCGTTACAATCACAATGTGAATGACTAACAATCGTTACAATCACAATGTGAATGACTAACAATCGTTACAATCACAATGTGAATGACTAACAATCGTTACAATCACAATGTGAATGACTAACAATCGTTACAATCACAATGTATATGATTAACAATCATTACAACCACAATGTGAATGACTAACAATCGTTACAATCACAATGTGAATGACTAAAAATCGTTACAATCACATTGTGAATGACTAACAGTCGTTACAATCACAATGTGCATGACTAACAATCGTTACAATCACAATGTGAATGACTAACAATCGTTACAATCACAATGTGAAGGACTAACAATCGTTACAATCACAATGTGAATGACTAACAATCGTTACAATCACAATGTGAAGGACTAACAGTCGTTACAATCACAATGTGAATGACTAACAATCGTTACCATCACAATGTGAATGACTAACAGTCGTCATAATCACAATGTGAATGACTAACAGTCGTTACAATCACAATGTGGCTGACTTACAATCGTTACAATCACAATGTGAATGACTCACAATCGTTACAATCACAATGTGAATGACTCACAATCGTTACAATCACAATGTGACTTTACGCTGCTAGCAATCAGTAGCCCTTATGAGAACGAAAAGTCGAAACTTGCAGTTAAAATTCATGTTTTTTTTTCCGACACCTGTTCTCCACATCAGAGCAATCAGATTTTTTACTTTACTGGAATAGAAATACAATAAGTCAAGAAAAATCACCATTTAAATGTATTGCTCCTTAAAAATTCAGTATGTAAATCTTAGCAAACATAGATTACATTATCAGCTGGTTGTTGATTAATGCATATCAGTCATATGATGGGCGATGTGATAAATTCTAAACAGGTTTACGTATACATCTGTCGATTAATAAATTCTCTTTACACCCAAGGTGGCTGGTTTGCCGCCACACACCTTATAAAATGAGAAAACCTTACAGGGTGGTTGAAAGAGATTGCCTTTTCCCTCATTTATGTACTCACAGGTAGAAAACAATGACTTACATTATTAAATTGTAGTCAATGCAATGTTAATCTGAATTGTAAGCCCGTCTTCCAATATACTGGTTTCCCCCACAGCATTCATGTAAGTGCATAAATAATAAATTTAACATCACACGATGTATTTGAATATGACAATATGACGTTCTTCCTGGGTAAAATTACACTGTATATTCACGGACATAGAGCAATGACAGTAGAGCCAGGGAAACGACGTATACAGCATAGACAGTAAATTCAGGGAAGCGGCGACAATGTGGTGGACGTATACAGCATAGAGAGTAAAGCCAGAGAAGCGATGACAGTATCATAGACCTACTATACATGTGCAATTACCTATTTAAGGTCAAAACAATTTTCTTAAATACTATATTTACAACATTTTGACTTTAAAATACAAGAAAACTGTCAGACCATTTATACTGGAATTGAAAATTCATTACAGATAATCCCTATGGCAACAAATTTAGAGTTTCAGGGTTTCGTTAACAAACTACAAGGTTCCAAATATATAAAAGCAAGTAAAAGCTAAACGTCTCCACAGCTCACCATATTGTTAACCTGTATATTTTAGAAGTGTGGCCTGTCAGCCAAAGAGAAGGCAGAGTACCTTCCATCCCTTACAAAAGTGGTGTGACTTTGCATACATGTACACAAATTTAGCATGTTAGCTGAAATCTTGCTGTAGATACATAATGCAAGATGAATATACATTATAAAATAAAATATCTGTGGGCACCGGAGAACTATACAGTGTGTTTCACTTCCAGCCGGATGTGTCGTGTGTCTTTTAAAATTAATTGTGTGGAATCCCACACACCACCAACACTTAACCTTTACATATTTCGCACTGTTTAATCATGGACACACACACATCTGCGACACCGCATAATTATTCATTTCTGAAATGAAGATTTTATAGCAGATACTTTATCATATACGAACACTAGCTTTTAAGCTCGGTATGTATCAAAGATAATCCAACGGTTGTTAATTAAGCGTCAAATCCAGTCGGCAGTATAACATCCATGTGGTGGTCATGGGATTCCCCCGGGCTCTGTTCGATTTCCTCCCACCATAATGCTGGCCATGGATCGTGTAAATGAAGTATTCTTGAATACGGCGTAAAACACAAAGTAAATAAATAAATAAATAAATCCTGGGCACTGTTAGGGGAGCTGCTTATAGATGTCGGTCAGGTCACAATTTAGTTCAATATGACTGCCCGCGTAAAACCACAATTACTTACAGGTATATCTCGGTTACGATTTCAAAAATGACATTTTTTTCAAATGTTTGTAAATGCTACACTCTATACGTCACTTCTCCACATAAGTTTCCCACACTTTCTGTATTCTGCATCAACAGAGCCGTAGGTCATCTACTGTAGAAAAGGCGTGTTCATTTTCACATAGAACACCACTCTTGAGATCTATTCAAGTCGCCTAGGCTAAAAAGATGACATAATCTGTTCATAATTCGAACGTCCATCGCCTGTCTAATTTGCAACGCAGCGTGGACCTAACATAGAGTGGAGACCCCACCTCCACCCCCATGCGCATGACGGAAGTATAGCATGTACACTCAACAATTTTAACCCCTATTACTTTGACAATAATAAAGCACATGTCCATGAGCTTGGTAATACCGTTATTGTAGTGTGATGAAACGCATATTGCTACACTCTGTTCATACAAACAGTATATACCTTTCAAATATTTAAACACTTGCAACACCCTGGCAACTTGATGGAGGTAACACCGTATTTCTTCTTGAAATTATTGGACCTTTTGTCTTTGTAATAGACGGCGCTGTAAACAAATGGGACGGGCTGATAGCATTGGCAGTTCTCGCATGTCGATTCTTCTCTGAAACAATACAGAACAGAGACGTTAGTCAAGTATTTTACGAGCCCCAAATCACTGACCCGTACTACCACAGCGATTTTGAAACAGCCGTAACAGCAAAAATAAAACAATTCCTTCCTACAGCTTCCGACAATGAGCTTCTCTGTCCCTCTACAATGGGACACAGTCTTATAAATCATAAAACCGCCCACTTAAAGAAGAAGAAAACATAAAAATGATGCCAAAATCAGATGAAAGGGAGTCAAAACTTGGAAAACCTGGAAAAAACAAATTCCAGCGCAAACATATTTATTAAACCTGTGTTACATCCTCATTTATGACATTATTAAACAAAAACTATAAATACCAAAAGGTGGTCCCAAATACCCACCAATTAAAAAATATTTTTAAGTGTCTTTTTCTCCTTAAGGAAAAATCGAAAAAAATATTGAAGACCACATTTAGGAATAACTTTTCGCACTCTTTCATCTGAACTTTATGTCATTTTTATGTTTTCTCCACCTTTAAATACTAATACCAGCTAGAGTTATTCGTGATTGCTCGTGTTGGTACGAAAACCAGGAGTAATGTTAACCACTTCGGTGGCCTAGTTGTTAAAGCGTCCGACTAGAAATTCATGAGATCTGGGATCAATCACGCGTCTTTAAAAAAAAACCTTTTAATAAAACCTTTAAAAAATGGTACTTTTACTGCCCCGCTTGGCGCTCAGCATTGACAGGTAGAACAAGGAAATATGAGTGGTTGACCAGGTGTCTGTATAATGTGACTGGGTGGGGTGTCTTGTCAGGTGTCTTCGCCATGATACTTCGGTTGCGGCAGCACTTTGGCGGCATGGTCACAGGAAGACACGGTATATGTTTACACACCTAATGACTCCTCGTCGCCATATGCTAAGTACGACATTAACCCCAATCACATAAGCATACACTAGTATTGTACTGGGCAGAACGAATGAATCAGTGATTAGGGTTACACGTCGTACTTAGCTATTTCTCAGTCATACGACGACTAGGAGTCATTAGGTGATTTCCCATATAATGTGTTACAAGTATAGAGCAATAATGTTTTGCAATGATGATACAATTTGTAGAGGGCCTGAGAACACCAATCAGTGCCGGGTTTCATTCGTTACAGGCCTACTATTTTTGCTACTCGCTTCCCTGGGGAGTAAGGTTCTGACCGCTGTTCGCATACCTAAAAATATTTATTTATTTATTTGATTGGTGTTTTACGCCGTACTCAAGAGTATTTCACTTATACGACAGCGGCCAGCATTATGGTGGGAGGAAACCGGGCAGTGCCCGGGGGAAATCAACGACCATCCGCAAGTTGCTAGCATGTCCTTCCCACGTACTGCTGGATTTGAAATCCCAGCAACTGCATCGCTAAGAGGCTCCTGGGTCATTACGCTGCGCTAGCCCGCTAACCAACTGAGCCACGGAGGCCCCACCTAAAAATATGAAGACGAAATGAGAAGTGGGCGAGTTGCGAGCCGGGTACATACGCTCTAAGGGATAAAAAGGGTCACTAATATTGAAAGTACATCGTCTGATGAAAACTCTTTTGCTTTAAATGGGTTTCTTGGGCTTAGGGCGATATACATGCTGTGACTTCTCGTACTGTCGCGTCACCTTGAAAACAAAGAATAACTCCCGCTTTATAGACTGAGGCTTGACTATAAAATAAGGGTTCAATTACCCTAAACATCTATCGATGTCATCCAGTATATTATTATATTACCACCAATATAGTATTCTTTATTAGGTAAGGTTCATGACAATAACATATTACGTAGTTTTTTATTATCACTGAGTAAGTGGCAAGGTCTCCCAGCAACCTGCGGATGATCGTGGGTTTCCCCCGGGCTCTGCCCGGTTTCCTCCCACAAATATGCTGGCCACCATCGTAAAAGTCAAGTATTCTTGAGTACGGCGTAAAATATTAATCAAATTAACAAATAAATATTATCACTGATTTGAGAGGTTTTGCACATAAAAGTATTGTAATTTGAGCGATCAAAAACCATGATACTTTATAGATCAGAACAGCTCATGCCCTCCAATCGTATGTGGGAAGGTCTCGCAGCAACCTGCCGATGGTCGTGGGTTTTCCTCCCAGCATAATGTTGGTCGTCGTCGAATAAGTGAGGTATTCTCGAGTGCGGCGTAAACAAACAAATAAATAAACAAATAAATAAATAAATAAATTGTAGGCCAGAATGTGTGATAGCGATTATTTTTCTTATTACATGTTCATAAACGCATCTTGCAAATAACAAGAAATATGACCTCTATCTTGACTTCAGACTAAACTGATACAAGTGATATTTCCAACGTAACAAAAATCTGTTAATTAAAATCATTCCTTTCCCAATTATAAAACATGTAATGATATTACAAAACATTACTTCCTCCCATCATGTCCTTCTTAAATCCTAAAGAAATTATGCAGACAAAATAAACGCCCAATAGATTATTTTCCTTTTTTTTGTCAGTGTGACTACATGAGTATTTAATTTTGTACCAGTACAAGAAAAATTCATTTTGAACAGAAAACGTATTATTTCTGTGTTTACCTTTAAAAATGTATAGGGAAATTTATATCTTGTTAGCTGTTCATTCGAAATTCGTGGCAGAAAAAGATGTTATGACTTACTCGAAATATTCAGAGACAAAATACTGTGAAAATCCAGCCACGTTCTGGACCAGTTCCACCACTTCTCCGCCCAAAGTTTCTGCAGATACCGGAGTTGTTACGATACGCCATCTGGAGTCAAACCCAAAAATTAAATATGGGTAGATAGAGGGGAGATAACTCTAGACTGAAGGAGGAAAGTAACTAATAAAGATATATGTATATATATAGGGAAAATGTTGACTATCTCTAATTTGTATCTTTAACATCTGGGCACTCATTTGTAATTTCCCATCAACACAAAAATGTATGCAAATGGCCTTAGCTTTTAGTTATTAAAATAGTATTCATATGTGCAAATAAAAAAACAATTACAAAATAACAACAACAACTTTGGCTTTTTTGGTCACTGGATAAGTTAGTCCAGGGGAAACTTTGGCTTTTTTCGTCACTGGATAAGTTAGTCCAGGGGAAACTTTGGCTTTTTTGGTCACTGGATAGGTTAGTCAAAGGGAAACTTTGGCTATTCTGGTCTCTGGATAAGTTAGTCAAGGGGAAACTTTGGCTATTCTGGTCTCTGGATAAGTTAGTCAATGGGAAACTTTGGCTATTCTAGTCACTGGATAAGTTAGCCCAGGGGAAACTTTGGCTATTCTGGTCTCTGGATAAGTTAGTCAAGGGGAAACTTTGGCTATTCTGGTCTCTGGATAAGTTAGTCAAGGGGAAACTTTGGCTATTCTGGTCTCTGGATAAGTTAGTCAATGGGAAACTTTGGCTATTCTGGTCTCTGGATAAGTTAGTACAATAACCTAAGAGCCTCTCACTTTTGCGGTCGCTATGAGTTCAGCTGATTCTGGCTTCCTCTGCAAATTATTTGATTAGTACTTACGACTGACAGCAAGCATGGTACACTGGTCCAAACAGAACTGTAGCGCCAGCAGGCACGTCTCGCTTCTGACGGACACGAGAATCGGTTAACGGCGCCACCTGGCGGTAACTTCCCACATTGCTGACATCTCGTCGTCCTCGTTGTCCCGCGAACAGTTCTGTTGTGTTGTTGTTGTTCGTGCTGAGTGTCGTCACCTCAACAGGCGAGGACGCATTCCGACCAGGGCAATAGAATCCACACTTTTTTGGAGGATATGTATCTAAAGGGCCCGTTTCGTTGTTAAACTGTGCTAGGAACAAAAACTGCTGCTCGGCGTTTCGGAAATAACCAGGAAACAACTCAGGTAGACTTTCCTCCCTACAACTGTCAAAGTCCACCAAGGCGTCGGCCACACTGGTGAGGACCAGAAATAAAACAGGACACACGTTTTTTTAACACCAATCACAATATTAATACAGCACTGCCCAAAATCCAAAAATTCTAAAAAGATGCTCAACTTATCGTTAGTTCCACGGTTTAACTTCAGTCCCCTGTTGTTTGGAAACATTACCTGTTCCGAAAAGCATTTTGTTTTAGAAACAAAACAAGGAAAATCGTATGTGAGTGTGTTACAAGAGCTCTTGAACAAACGCGAGGTCAAAACTCAAACATACATAAATTAGGAGGATATCAACCACTAACAAGTATTTCTCTATTTATTTGATTCTTGCTTTACGCCGTACTCAAAAATATTTCATTTATATAAAATACCCAATCAGTAGTCAAAAAAGGACTTTTCACCGATACCATGCACGGTGGTCAGCTTGAGGATGGAGGAAACCGGACTGCCAAGGTCAAACCACAGATTTTTGGCAAGTTACTGACGTGTGACTCACAGGCTTGCAAGCTATATACTGGTACATTGCCAAGAAGGCAAGTGGTCTGAACGAACATAAGACAGTACAAGGGGCACACGAGCCTCGCTCAATACATTTGACGCTTTTTTTTAGCGCATAACCAGTAGCACATAGTGAGGGTCTACCGCGTTGAAGGACTGGTGCCAGTATTTAATCTTGTGATCTGTTTTTACGGTGATTGAAGAACGACATCAACTGACTGCATGAAGGTAATTTTTGACCGAGCGTAAAAAAAGCCATCATTATTGTTGGGCGATACTTCTGAGGGGACCCATGTCGTCCCATACGTACCGTACGCACGTATGCATGGTTAAAAGGCAAAGCAAGGTTTAGTTGTAAGCGGAAATATACGCGCCCCAGGGTTATAGAAATAACTTTTCTCCGATTGGATAAAATTGATAATATGGCGGCGATATCTCCGTTGTAAAATATCATTAAAAAGTTGCGGTTTTTAAACCTGTGGAATACTTACTACTTACTTACTACATAACCACTCGTCTATAAGGTTGTATAATACAGCCTGTTCTTCTCCACTTTAATAATCACCTTTTCGACTCACTTGCTGTCTGTCGTCATGTTTCAAGTCAAGTTATTTTGTACGTCAATATTATCGATGCTGATTGGCTACATTTAACAACTAGTCATGATATTCGTTGCCAAACTGGACAAATGGGCCCGCGGACCGTCTTTATATGTATATTTTTATTGTCTTACTTACTTTATTTAATTTTTGTCATACCCTAATTCGTTATTGGGTACGAAATCGGTTCAGTTGCATGCAAATAGTTATACGTTTTAGTCCCTAATCTATTTCCAACGTTATTTGATTTGGACGCCGGGCCGATTTTCGGGCCTAACGTAAATGTGGCCGAAACGCTGGACGATGTGCACGTCACCTATGGATGTTGCTTGACGCAGGGTTCTTACAGTTTGTAAAACGGGAGCAGTCCTTGACGACATCGGAGGAATGTTGAAATCGTCTTTCTGCGACGATTCAACGCAATGTACCGTAGCACTAATTCTGAAGAAAGCATTCTAACTGCTTAATTTCTTTTTACTTTCAATGCATTGTTTGCCATTTGTAGTTTGGACCATTGTAAGTAATCTATTCAATTTGCTTTTGGCATAACACAATCAGGATTATAAAACATTGCATATACAAAATCTTTAAGCACTGCAGACAACTAGCCTTTCCTCTTCTTATGATAAATCTAGTACATATGTGACCTATCTGAAACTTACGTGGCATATCTCCACACAAGGACCCCCACAGAAGCGGCTACGGTCAGGACCAGAATCGTAACAATGCCCACCTGCAGTAGAACGAAACATACAAATCCTACTAGCTGGGAACACATTGTCAACATACAAGCGTTTGGTTATGATTTCTGCCGGCAAACATGATTTCAATCTCTTTCGTGTTATAACCAGTTTAGATGAAGTGATTTAGTTTATCTCTTCTGTTGCTATTTTGTGTAATTGGGTAGAGGAATCCAGGCACAGACAGAGGTCTGGCTTATGGGTTGAGGAAGCCATGCACAGACAGTGGTTGGTTTCATAGGTGGGTGAAACCAGGCACAGACAGTGGTTGGGTTTTATGGGTTGAGGAAACCAGACACAGACAGTGTTTGAGTTCATAGGCGGAAGAAACAGACAGTGACCTGGTTTATCTGTTGAGGAAACCAGGCACAGACAGTGGTTGGGTCCATATGCGGAAGAAACCAGGCACAGGCAAGGGCTGGGTTCATAGGCGGAAGAAACCATGCACAGACAGTGGAGGGGTTCACAGGCGGGTGAAACCAGGCACTGGCAGCGGACTGGCTAGAAACGACTGTACCTCATCCTGACAAGCCGCGTAACTTACAGCCGTGGCCGAAACTAGGTGAAAAGATGCCACAACAAAGCTATGACACTTACTTAAGAAAAGTGGTCGCCATATGACTGAAAAACTGTAAAGAACGACGTAAATCTCCAAGCATACATACATATACAAAAGTGAACCGACTATTGGACAGCTAAGACTATGGCTAGTCAGTTATGTAGCAAGCCTCAACTGTGAGTTAACTTTATGGGTGAGTGCAGGTTTATCGTCAATGTACAGTGTCGCCTCCATGAAAGGGCCGGTTGGTGACCTACATGTATGCCACGGCCACCTGCGTGAAGGAGCGGTCTATCCTATAGCGTATGTAGATGTATAGGGTCACTTCAGTGTAAGGTCGGGTCGATGAATGGTATATCTGAATCAAACTTTATTGAAAATGGGTCATTCCTAGAACAAATAGGTGATAAGTACGAATTTCTCTGAAAGAACTGGTCATTCCATTAAAGGGACATGTAATTAAGGTGCTAGCCTTTCAATCGAACTGAGCACACAAGATGTGGGTTGAAACCCAGTAATGGACACAAAAATTGGGTTTGTCTGGAGCATAAGTCTCTTGCTCAGTGGTGAGATACGTTGATGGTAACTACTCCACACGTTGATGGTAACTACTCCACACGTTGATGGTAACTACTCCACACGTTGATGGTAACTACTCCACACGTTGATGGTAACTACTCCATACGTTGATGGTAACCACTCCACACGTTGATGGTAACTACTCCATACGTTGATGGTAACTACTCCACACGTTGATGGTAACTACTCCATACGTTGATGGTAACTACTCCACACGTTGATGGTAACTACTCAGCGTAAATGTATCCATATCCTAATATGAAAGTCTGGATGTCAGAATATAGGCCTACCATTTTTCTATATCTTTTGTAAGACATGTAGTTCGACCAAGGATTCGCGAGGTTAAGCTGCGTGAGACTGAATATGATGATCGACTTTCCGTATTCTCTTTCTACTGGATATTACAGTATGTGTATAGAAAACAAACAATGTTTTGTTAAATTGTCATTTTGGGGGGAATAATTCAAAAGTATACATGTTTATATAACTTGAGAGGCGACGGAGAGGGCGGTGTAAACATGGAAGGAACTCGGTACAAACGCTGGTCTTGTTCATAGATTCATTTGTGTATTTTTGGAAGACATTTGTGAGAATTTTTGAATAATGACATAACTTTTTTTCTATCTACGTGGAAGAAAAAAGTGACGAAACAATTTAATGTGTTCGATCTTGTCATATGTAATAATGAAGGCTCTCTCTGACCATGACTCACACCAGGGGGATATCGACTATATTATATTAGAGCCTTATAGCTTTTGTAATGCACTCATATACACGTGTTAAAAAAATATCCACAAGAAAGTCTGTAATAAATTCAAGAAATAAGTCATGAGAGAAACAGTGATGGAGAACGGACTTCGAACGTGTTTGTACTCGTGGTGAAAGACGTGTTTTCCTGTGCCCAGTGAACTGGTGAATAGTTCTGATAGGTGACGTCAAGGAGAGTGACTCACACGAGGCCACGCCAAAGTGTATGTTGTAAACTAGATGCGACCCTTGCAATACTTATTCAATGTTCATCTATCCTGAACACTTATCTCCAAGCGGGCTACTCTAGGTTAGTTCGATCGGCGTCCTTTTCCGATATTTCCATTCTGCTTTTTGTGAAGAATATGATTACAGTCTGGATGTCTACGACTAGTCATCAAGTAAATTGCTAACTAAAGATCTGTCCTACATATCGCCCTGGATATTAATGGTGCGATCGCAGCCCAACCCTGCTCGCAGTATACAATTTATCGTGCCGCCGCGGTCTCGTGACAAGAGTTTTTGTATCGTTCCAGCTCAGGTCACATTATTCCCCATAGCGCTGTGTGCCACGAGGCTCATAAGTACGATTTTGGCGTACTGTGTCGAAGAATTCAAGAGTAATTATAAACAGTCTGTCATTCGATTTCAGTCAAATGCTGCACTAAATTTAATTTATTTTTATTTCATTGTTGTTTAACGCTATACTCACGTTATTTCCCACTTATAAAGGAATTTGTCAATTCCCATAGGTGAAGTAAACCTATCCGCCCGTGATAAACCACTGACCTTTGACGAGCACATTTCCACATGCCCGGCACAGATAAACACTAAATTAAAGGCACACTAAATGGATACAATACTCACTAAGGTCCACAAGGTGTGAAAGTGGGATAACCCACAAATGACCTGTGTATGGCCAAGTTTTGGCAAAGCATATCCATTATTTTACGACAAATCACACAATGTGAGCGCTACTGGTGGCTGTGATGTTAACGGCGTAGAGTTACAAATCACACCATGTGAACTCCACTGGTGGCTAGGATATTGACGATGTAGAGTGACAAATCACACCATGTGAACTCCACTGGTGGCTGTGATGTTGACGACGTAGAGTGACAAATCACACCATGTGAACTCCACTGGTGGCTGTGATGTTGACGACGTAGAGTGACAAATCACACCATGTGAGCGCTACTGGTGACGGCGTAGAGTGACAACATTGACTGTTCACGCATTCGTCACTGGGCTGCTTACAAGAAACTTACGGCTTAAATTTTTTTTCGCTGAATTCATTTCTAATATTCAGCTAAGTATTATACCTATGGTAAACTGATTTAGCGCTTTTCATAGGCACACAACCATTTTACCTGTTTGTGCCTGTTTGTATGATTCATACCTGTTTATACTGCTAAATTCCTATATACACTCAAGTATGCTCGTTTTTTCCCCAATAATACAGTACATGTACTGTCTAGTCCATAGTATACTTACCAAGCAATACACCAGACGAGTTGACGCCATTAGAACGAGAATACTCACTTCGTACTACCGCAAATGAAAATAGCTCTGGTATACTAAATTTATTCTTCACAGTTTTCGTAAGGAACTCCTAGCTGGCGACAAACCGTCGTATATGTAGCGCGCGGCTGTGTATGAAACAGCGTTCTAAAAATAGCAAATAGATGGTAACTCGGGCGTGCTTGTTCTAATTGGTGAAATGCGAGACAGCGTGAAGAGCAATCAATAGACTAACTTGGCGGAAATATTTCAGTCCCATTGTATTTTATATCCGGTATTCACACCCGCTTGTATGTCTTCGTCTCACGAAAATGGCTCACGAAAGCTTCACAGGTGCAATATAGGCCAACACTAGCTTCAACCAGTCAGCATTACTTACCAGGAGCTTAACACTTAGACGCGATTTACACGAATTATGTACACGTTATCCCAACTCCATGGAAGAAATCGGAAACATTTTACCTTTACTTGTTTTTTTAGGTCGATGGAAATGGAAGTTGAAAAATTAAAAAATTTCCAACTGCACAGAAAGTGTAGAAATCCCTCATTAGAAGTGAACACTGTCAAAATGTTGGTTTACATTATTACGGCTATATAAAACGGTTCAGTTTTAAGAGTGTAATGTTGAGTGTGGCGTGAGAATTGCGTAATGTCCATTTATAAAACATCTAATTTTATTTCCTTTGATTTCTCAATTTCAACCGGTTAAAGATCACATGGAGCTCCACACTTGTTAACATAACCTTAGTCATTATTAAAAATGTCACTTATTTATTGTCCATCTCGCTATTTTTTCACGTGATGGATTGTTCACGAATACAATTCCGGTTGACAAAGATTCGTTGACAATAATTTACCGAAATCACAAACAGTCGCTGAGCATATTTGACAGGTCATATATTACAGCATGGCTTTTTTTACCTTTTGTATGACTCCTGTAATACGTAAATGAGACGGACACGAAAGTCGGGAATAAATAGGCCTACAAGAAACATGTCACGCCAGGAACAATGGATTTCTACTTGTAATATATAAAGTGTACTCATTTGTCTAATGAATTGGTGATTCCTACAAGTTCTCACCCAAAAGGGGAGTTTCGAATTGGAACTCTTTCGTCACTAAAGGTCAAAAAGTCCTACTGTATCACTTGGCTTGTCAAAGACATTTCAGACAATTTTTGTTTCCTGATCACCTGTCTCAGCATGCACAGGAGGCACACAATGGCATATCTTTCCTTCAAGAACTTCTGAAGTTCACAAATGTTCAATTTCTCAATTTTCTCATCTAAATAAATTTGGTAATTTTTTTCAGATGTGGGTGGGTTTTCCAGCCTCTGCACAAAGGTGACATTTGACTGAAACAAAATAAAAGTGAGGCTATCAGGATGTCTCCTTTTCTTGTTATAATGGTGCGCCGGTAACTGAACATCCGGTTTGTAGATCCGAACTGTATAAAGAGCATATTTACATTCATTTCTTAAAGAGGTAAACCTTGTCCTGAAGAAATATTTGCCACCTCAGATGAAATAATGATGATTTTAAATCATACAGACAAATCAAAATCGTCAGGCCCAGATGGTTTGAGGTTCAAGAAATCTTTTGAGGGTAGGCTTTAATCTAATACTTTCCCAGTTATTTAACCTTTTCTTTTCGTAAAGTAATATTTCCTCAACAAAGGAAAATAGCAAATGTGACCCCTATTCACAGCATAAAGTCAGTTTATGAAGTAGAAAAAACGATTTCGTCCTTAAAGTGAACATAGACAGCCACTAAAGCTGAATTAATTAATAAAGTGGTATTCCAAAAATGTTCTAAAAATATTTTTAAAATTCCACACCGCTTATCAACAAAAGCAACTCAATTGGTGACGCTATTTTGCTATGTTATAGCTATCTAGAGTGACGTCACAAAACCTAGGATCTCTCCCGTCCCATCGGTGGCAGAGAGAAAATACAAACAAAAACGCCTGATACACAACCAAAGCGTGTTCAAAGAGCCGATGTTTCGTTTAGTTTCGCCCTCGGTCAGAGCGATGTTCGTCGACACAAGGGTCTTGTTTTAGCGGTCCTGCTCGTCCCTGTCCTGCATGGGTTTAAGCAATTGGCCTTGCTGGTTGTACCGACATCAGGCAATTTACCGAACATAACAAGACCTTCTGATTGATAACAGACCCATTTATTCAGACTTTGTTAAGATATATTCGTAATAAATCTGACTTTGCCGAGGAAAAATAACGCAAAGTCACATGATTTTTCTTCCAGTAATGACTCTCCCAAGGCAGTTTTCTTGCCAGCTCACCCTGACAAGTTAGTGCTGCCTCCTGCCCAAGCATATAGACATTGTGACACGGACAGTTGTCTCAGTTCCCTTTTCATAAAAGTGTCGTTCAAAATGCATCAGTAAAATCCAATTCATTACATCGATATCTGTCTATCCACTATACCACACTGACAATAAAAAGCTAACAGGCTTTTTGACGTGACAGCCAATTATTACGTGACGCTTTCAGCGCTGCTGATTGGTCAAGTTCATAAGGCTTGCTACAGCATTGCTAATCGGAGTAAATTGTCCGTCAGTGCCATATCCCCAGTGCTGAACTTCGTCTTCTCAGCTTTCAAAACTTTGTAGACATTTTTACATATTTTCCGGTGATAACTGTGTCCTATATCATTTTTCTTTGTAGATATGGTTGTACATTTTGTGTTCTCTTTAAGCTGTGTACGCAAGGTATTTGAGGGTTGTTGTACTGTTGTTGTTGTAAAAACTTGTATTTTGTCCTTTCCGAAAAGATTTCTCTCGGTGATATGGAACACGGATTTCTTCCATTCTGTTCAACCTTTGTCATTTCGACAAAAAATCATTCCTGTGGCTGTTTGTGAGTGGAATTCCTTGTGGCTCAATATAAGTACCGCAGACTAGTTTCACAGGAAAATATTTTTTTTAAATATTTAAACAACCCCCGCAGATCTACTGTGGTACGAGAACTGAAAATATTACATCAAAATACGGCCTGAAAACAGAGCTGTAGGTAAACTAGCGGGAGTTAGGTGGATTAGAACATACGTCATCAATGGTGAATGGATCAACAGACGCTAAATCCAGACTGTTATTGAGCGTGCTATTAAATATTTATATTAAATAGGAAGGGGGGGGGGGGATTCTTGTGTCACTAAAGGTAAAGACACTATGGTATCATATGAGTTGACAAAGGTGTCAGGGAGCTTTTGCTGACCTTATCGATCACCTCTGTCAGATCGGCATAAATGACATCCCTTTTCCTTCTGGAACTTAACTTTTGCTAGTTCAGTTCAGCTCCACAATTTTCTCCATCGTTCGTGTATACTCTAAATAAGTTTTGGGGAGACTTTTTCATACGCCCATGTTGTAGTAAATGTTATCGAAATGACTTTCTTACCATGACCGATAAAATAATTCGAACTCTAAAATCTCCAATTGTGAGCAAACACCTTATTTATCACAAAAACCTGCAGTTCACCGATTCCCTCTATGCCGTTAACGCTAGAATCGTAACACTTTGTGTTGCGTCAGGCACCATGCAGGGCATTTCAAATCGACCGCTATCATGTCTGTCTATAACATAGAGATGGTTCGCAAGATCAAATTAGCTGATCCAGAATCCCAGCTCATCAAAGGCGTTGTTCTTCAAGGAACAGAGCTGTAGCCACCTTTTGCACATATGTGTCTTTGATAACATGCCTTTCCATTTCAAGCCTTGACATCCATTTTGTTTAAACGAGAATCTACTTTTCCCAGACTGTAATATATAAAACGCTTCATTGTTTGGTACGTCTCCAGTTCCAGTTTCTTGCATGTGTGTTCTCAAAAAGCAGACTATGTGCTTCGACCTATGTTCAGACATTTACAGCAGCCAGGCAGCTTAATAACGTCATTATGAAACTCCTTCTTCTCATCATCTTTGTAAACGACGGCCGTGTTGAGAAACGGCTCTGGCTGGCCGCATGTGCAGAAATCGCAACCAGGAGCAGGTCTGTTAGAAACAAAAAGTGGAATAATTTTCTTAGACAAAAGAATATATTGTGTACATATTAAGAAAAGTTTCTGAAAATCGTTCCTGATTATCCAAAATGATTCTACCATTCAGTACTGGCTGTATTACGATCTAAATAAGTTGGCCATAGTGCTGGATTTTAAGCCAGTGGTATATCACATAACTGGAGTTACGAGAGAGATATTGTGCTCTGAAATGATGTTTCAAACAACGTAGAGTGTGTCACGGAATACACCGGCCACCTCCACGAATAATATCTGCTGTTTATTTGTATAAATAAAAGAATTTGAGTTGCTTTCACTTATTACATTTGCTTTTGGGATTTATATACAGGCGAACTATCGGGATTTCCTTCAGTAATAAAAGTGTTACTTCGCAGTTTATACATATCGCTTTTGTTTTTACATATTTCATATTCTACACCCACATGCCATGACGTGGAAAATGCAACCGTCGTCACTTCTCCGAGTCAAATCTTTCGAATGCTGCAGAATGTTGTCGTCTCGTAGGCTCTGGAAATTTTCACATTACCCTACAGCCAACAGCGCATAGAATCAACGTATTTAAGCGTTTCTAATTGTCACACATCTAAAACTTTGTATTCTACCATATCTCTGTGGAACGTTCACAATAATCCTTATAAAAAGCAAATATACAAAATACAAAAGACAAAATTATGTGCTAAGAATGAATGAATGATTATGACTCAAGGCACGTCGGCAGTATTTTAGCTATTTTGTGGCGATGTGTGCTAAGAAATAGCTAGGGCAAGAGTGCAAAATTCTTTCCATTTCTGACGTATGAATTATCACGTAGAACAGTCTCGTGTGCATCAAGGGCAGTACATTTGACGTTTCTGGAAAATATCACTGAGCTTGGAACATTTTACTGACATCAAAAGTAATTAATTGGACACCAATTTTTCCAGAAAATTCCAAAATTTCATCAAGGGATACAAAAGACTTGCATTGTGTCTTTCTTAGCCTGTGTCGATAGGTGGAAAAGTTCTGTATTTTCTAACCAATGCCATTGTTTTACAAGAAATCAAGACAGAATTTGTAAGGATTTGATAATTTGGTAGTCTTACTTCTGTATACTGTGTATATCCCATGTGTATAAGGGCTGATTTTAATGGGTTGGTTGTTGTCATGTGTAAAATAAGCACAAAGATAGAGTGAAATTCAGAATATTAATCATTATTTTACTTGTCATCTGGTCCGATCTAAAGGGATAACTTCAAAGACCGTGTTTTTCTCCCAGACTTCCAGTCGACATTAATAATGTCAACTAATTTAGATTCCATAAAGGTTTGGAATTTGGTGTCGCCCCATGTGCACCATCTCTGTACATATCTGATGAAAACGAATAAGCAAGAAATCGACATTATTTCTGAAGCTAATGTATGTCCTAAGAACTGTCCCTCTAAACTGTACAATCCGCAAATTGAAGCACTCGCGGTCGAATAATAGCGTCATTATGTAAGTAGGTTATGGTCAATCACTTGAGGCGTTTGATCTCGGTTTATACGCCTGATAGCTGGTAATATAACAGGCTTTGTGCTAAAACGACTCTCACTGACTGAGATGCAAAACACCCCAAGCATAACTTACAGGGAGATGGAGGACGCGATGAACTCAGCATTTTATGCCACCTTTGCCGTTTTCAGACTTTAAAGTGTATGGCGAAGAAAAATCGCAAAATTATGCAGTAGGCACCACCAGATAGAAAATAAATGTGCTCTTTTAAAGCCTATAGTGTCATTGTTTTAGGTTTTTTCTTCTCCTTTAAAAATCTTGTTCACCTGTGACATGTAGACAACAAAATAAATAAATAGTAATTGAACCGTAATATAAGGAATATATTCTACGACAGTGCTATATTTGCATACTAGCGCCCGCCCATTGCCCTTTAATGAGATCAGTTTAAATTACCTTACACATTACATTTTATTAATAATTTAAAGCGTAGTCTGTTTGAAAATTGTTTGACAAACAAATGTGTCCTCTATATCATTTAACAATACAGATATGTACAATGAATACGCAGCATAGCCAGTCAAATTAAGGCAACATGCCCAACAAAAACTATACTACTTATTACTGACGACTTTCGATTGAAAAAAATGCTCATGTCAGGTCATAAACACAAACAGGTGGGATACTAGGAAACACTCAAAACTCCCTCCCCCTCTCGTCTTCCCCAGTCACGTTATTAATAATTATTATTATTTATAAGGATTTTTCCATTCAAGACGATACTCACTTGCAAGACTCCTGCAAGAAATATTGCTTATGTTCATCTAACTGGATGACGCTCACTGTTTCTCCCTTCTGGTTTGTTGCTGTTGTTGGGGCGATCCACGACTTTTCTCTTAAAGGCGAGCAAATAAAACAACCTTTTCACTTTGCAGCTCGTTAGGCTGATTTACAAACTATCAACCTAACAATGCGCACAGATGACTGGATTTTGGTTATTTCATTCTTATTTTGCTTTATTAATTTTTAAACTACCCATTTAATCAGATTTATGGTTAAATGAACTTAATGACTTAAATAATAGATTGGCTAAACAAAGAGCAGGATACAAGGATCATTGACAATACTGAACAAGCTATTAAACAGGCATTAAACAGACAGACAAAAACAAGAAGGCCTTTCACGGAGAATAATTGATAGACCAACTGACTTACGATTCGCAACAACCGTGGAAAATTGGGTTGCGTCCAAGGTTTCCTTCAGGGTTTGGTAATTCTTGTCGCTTGGTGCGCGCGAGCTTTCGTATTACGCTTGCGTCTACAGCCAAAACCTCCATTTCGTTTCGTGGGGAGAACGCATGCGTGGTGTCCCGTTTCGCCCTAGAGATGCAGTTCAGTGTGCAGTTTTGCAGGGGTACTGTAGTCAGGTATTGTGAATCCTGATTATACCGCCGCTCTACTTCGATCTGTTCCAGTGGTGTCCGAAAATAACCCGGGTATTGTTTGACAACGTCAGCTGGCTTACAAGTGACAGTCAGGTGGTTCATCTTTGCAGACAGACTGGAAGGCAATCATTTTACAGTGGTAGACTGCGTGATGAGACATAGACCGAACTTACTCATGAGACAAATTTAATATTGTAGATTGTCAACTTTTGTCAAAAGTTATAATAAAATTTTAAATTTTGAGATAATATGGAAGAGAGCTCAAAAGTAGGCCATGTTGGCTTCCTATCTGGCCGCACGGTAGGTGGGAAGATCTTGCCGCAACCTGCGGAGGGTCGTGGATTTCCTCTTGGCTCTGGCCGGTTTCCTTTCACCGTGACACTGGCCGTCGCCGTATAAATAACCTAATTAATTAAAACTAGGCTCATGAAAGGTAATTTCTGACACTCAGCGGTCAAGAACAAAACACTTACGCAAAATATTGATAAATCATGGCGCTCACCGCTGCGATGACCGCTACGGACAACAAGAGCACAGATCCACCCTGGAGAACGGGAGAAAAACATGAACTGATCAAATGACTTGTTTCCTGACAAATTTATTTAACTACATGTAAAAGCTTGTATAATCTTTATATTGCATATATGTGTCCGTTTTGTGCGACTCACTAAATAACGAATCGGACGCTACAAACGGTAGCTACAGCGATGAACGAAAATTCGAACATTTGTTGAATCAAATACAGTTGTAACAACGGAAATACTGATTGGATATCTTTTGGTGATCGTTAGCTGACTATTATTTGATTGGGTTTCCTTCCTTTTAACTAATCTGATCAACTTATGGTATTGATAAGCATAAACAATGTTCCCCGTCAGACATATATATTCACGAGTTATCTGTTATTATTCTTTCAGGCTTGATCTGTCTTGACTTAGCGACCTGTTAATAAACAATGTTCCCCTTCATACATATATAGTGACGAGTTATTAGTCTTTCAGGCTTGATCTGTCTTGACTCAGCGACCTGTTCATGAGCAACTGATTGTCTACTTTGTTTTTGTTTAATTGTTTGTTTAAAAGATAGCTGAAATCCATTGAATTCTCTGCATTCATTTAGATATAGAGCAATGTTCTTCAAGATCAGGGAGATGGGGAGAAATGCAGCTATTACGTGTGGATCCACTGTGAAAACTGCATGATAATGATTCAGATCTGAAGATAGAAAAAGGCTGTACACGGATGTGTTAGACGCTTTAAACCGTCACGCCAAGGGAAACATTATTGCGTGCGTCGTTTAACAAGAAACCTGTAAAAAAAAACTTCACACTGAGTGTACTCACCAGGCATAGTACAAGTCTAGATTTCTTGGGTGGTTCCTTGCTGTCTGCTAATGTAAAACTCATATCTGTTATCTTCCGACATGTTTCTTTCTTCTCAACCACGCTTAACCTGCTGAAAACAGAATGTAAAACACGATATCATCACACTTAGACGATCTCATCACGCGTACACGATATCAACACGAACACACGATGTAATCAGGTGCACAAGATGTCATCAGGCTCACACGTTGTCATCAGACGCACACAATGTCATCAGGTGTACGCCTTGTCATCAGGTACATACGTTGTCATCAGGCGCACACAATATCATCAGGCACACACGATGTCATCAGGAGCATACGATATCATCACACGCAAAGTGAATACAATTCCATTTTTTGGAAGAAAAAGCCAACAACTTGATGTCTTATAAATCTCTAACTTAAGCCATCGCTTGCCTGACATTAGAGTATGTGTACCTGTAGACTGTTTTACGATTTGTCTCATCACGACAACTATAAGTTCAAACGTGATCAAATCCCAGTTTGGCTAAGGTTTTTCATTAGAAGGATAACCGGTGATGGGTTGTTGTTTTGTTTGCTCAATAACCTTAATTGAATCGGTAAAATATTTTGAGCATGTCATTTTTCTTTCATACTGCAATTTGTTTTCAATAACGTAGCTTGCCACACATTTTGGGTCACATGACGACGGTGTCTTAGTGTCGCATCAGGACTGGTCCCAGTGTCAACGGTATAGAGCTCACTGGAATGCCATTAGAACACACTAGACATGACGAGCCACAACGTGGGGTTTACTGACACTGGGTCCACCAGTAGGCCTACTTGACCTATATCCTCCTGCTAAGCGTCAGTCCAGAAAATGTGTAAAACTGCACCGTTTAGGTACACGACTCGATCTTAAACCGCTACATACCTTACACATTATTATCATTTATATCTATTTAATTTAATTCTGAAGAAATAGTTTATAAAGCTCAGAGAAAGGTGAGATTAGACAGCCATGCTATGCTTTACATAGAATAATCCTAAAAGTTTGTCGTTTTACACCAGTAAACAAACTACGGACAAACTGGCAAATCTGATTGGTCCGTAACAATTGTCATAGGTATCAGAAACTTTAAGCAAATGAAAGCCTTTCTTGAGCGGATATGCACGGGGGGAGAGGGACTGGCGGAGGCAAACAGCATTTCTTCGAACTAGGTTA